>NC_051416.1:25711681-25712350 GCF_015228065.2 Penaeus monodon
TTTTATTTGGGAATGGTATTGTCCATGCCAATGTTAGTTTTTGTTTTTGTTTTTTGTTTTAATTTGACTATTGTATACAACGATACAAATAATTCTGTACTGTTTTCATATTCAGGTACTTAATTCTGAAATGTATATAAACATATGTGTGTGTGCGTAGGGAAGATTCACGAAGAAAAATAATTGACAGCAGTTAAACGTACCATTTATGAAGCTTATACTGCATCAGCATCTAGAAATACCAACCACCTAAAAACATGAAAAACGTCGTGCCTTCGTTTCTTGAACAATAATACCAAACGACATCAATACCAACACTCTCGCACACACCATATAACTGTTTTTTTCCCTTCTCTCTCTCGCCCCCTCTTAGCGAACTGCGTCGGCTTGATCTTGACTATGCCTGCGTGTGGGTTCATTATCGATGCTGTCGGCTGGCCCACGGTTTTCTACGCGAGCGGGTCGGTCTCTTTGGTCTGGGTGGTTCTCTGGTTCGCTCTCATGCACGATTCACCCGATCAGCACCCGAGGATCTCACCTGAAGAGCGTCGGTACATCCTTGAGGCCTTGGGGAAGGACGTGACCGTGAAGGTTAGAGGGTATAAGGAGACAGACACACGTACACTTTCCTTGTGGAAAATCAAGCTATGATTTTGAGTGAATTTAAGC
>NC_051416.1:25712394-25713378 GCF_015228065.2 Penaeus monodon
GACAAGAAATTAGATTAATATATATGATTTTTCATTTCATATTGTGGTTGTCTTCCGTTCCAGGAATGAATTCCTTAATGGATTTCAGGTACTCAGACACATTATTATTATATTAGTGGCATCATATTTAACAGATAACATTTTCACTTCACAAGAGACATGTGTCTTCTGGCATTCAAAAAACATATATACTAGACTATTTACGAAGAAAGTAGTTTCTCTGTGAACACGCTCTCAAGTTCATCCTGCATAGCTATGTTAAGCTAAGTTCTAAGAAGTATGATGATAAACTTTGTAATATTTAGGCATAATGATTCTTAACCAATACATGTACAACATGTACATGTATTGCTCAGCTAATAATCGACGCAGCTGAACCGTAATTTTTGACATAGCAAAACAACAAAATCTTAGACGAGTATATTCTTTCATTTTTTGTGAGGAAAATGGCTTCTCTCTTCTCTCTCTTCTCTTTGTAATATACTTTTGTTACTGAGAGCGTATATTTTTCATTATTTTTCGAAGAGAATGATTTTTCTCATAACCTAATTTTTTGACAAACCTTTGAATACTTGGATCAACCCATACTTTAAATTATTTTCGAATAGAATGACTTCTCATATAATCAAAATCTCCTATGCAACATTTTTCTTTCAGTCATGCCCAGCACATTTTCCCTTTTTATTGTTCTCGAAGAAAACTACCTTCCATGACAGCATAACATCTTCACCATCACATTTTTAAGGAAAAGACTTACCCCATGGCCTTTTTTTCCCCAAATATTCGCTCCTCAAAAATGACCTCTCTTGACCTAATCTCTCTCACTTTCTGCACAGCCCAAGCGTACTCCTTGGCGCGGCATAATGACCAACCTGCCTCTGTGGTCTATCAACATGGCTCATGTCGGCGCTATGTTTGGCTTCACGCTCCTCATGACGCATTTGCCTTCGTACATGAGCAGCGTCCTCGGATTCTCCATCAAGA
>NC_051416.1:25714040-25714348 GCF_015228065.2 Penaeus monodon
TTCTCTTATTTCTCTTTCTCTTACTTATGATGGAAAGTAGAATTTTAAGGTTTATAAAAATCAATGATGGATTTTTCATACCCTGTGTTGATAAATCTCTACATGTTTTTTTCGTTACAAGAAGCTTTATTATTATTTTTATTTTTGATTCATCTGCCTCGTTTTCAGAATGGGTTGCTCTCGGCGCTTCCGTTCCTGACGCAGTTCCTCGGGAGTAACATCTGCGGGATGCTGGGCGACTTCCTCCTCACAAGAGGCTACATCTCCGTCCTCACATCTCGAAAGATATTCACCACCGTTTGTGAGTA
>NC_051416.1:25714423-25714556 GCF_015228065.2 Penaeus monodon
AGTTATCAGTATTATCAATGTGGTTATCTATTTTTTTTAATAGACTGGCGAATATTCTGCGAGAGAAAACACGCGTAAAGGAAAAGAAAAAGATTTTACCTTCAACCAGATATGTTTCATATAGAATGTTGTG
>NC_051416.1:25715319-25715596 GCF_015228065.2 Penaeus monodon
CACCTGAAGTAAATGACTCCAATCTTGTCTCAAAAGGATTTACTTGAGATTATCTCTCGCAGTATTAATCATTGATATTAATTATTAATCAGTATTGTCATTTGTGTTCTTTACAAGTGATAAGTCCGGTGGTAAGCGATAGTCCTATGATTATTGAAACGAAAAGAATATATAATGATAATGATAATTAATAAAAGAAAGGCATATAAATGCTCAGTAGCTCTTTTATACGAAAGCTCGTTGCTGAATCTTGACAACAGGGGAACATTTTTTTTTT
>NC_051416.1:25716598-25716770 GCF_015228065.2 Penaeus monodon
TCCACCTCCATCCTAGATCCACCTCAATCCTTCACAACTAATCCACCATTACCCTCCTCTTGCACTTTACTAACCCCCATCCTTTCATGCTAATGAATTAATCCACATTCGTCCGTTTATCCTTTTAAAGTAAGCCCCGATAGGATCCACTTCCATCCGTCCAAAGTAATCC
>NC_051416.1:25716822-25717006 GCF_015228065.2 Penaeus monodon
GCGCTGGTGTTCCCTGCGACCGTCCTCGTCGCCGTCGGGTACGTGGGCTGCAACAGCGTCGCCGCCGTGGCCATCTTCCCCGTGGGCACTGCCTTCGCCGGGGCCATCTGCTCGGGGTACCTGGCCAACCACCACGATCTCTCGCCCAATTTTGCCGGTAAGTTTGCTTGCGTGGGATTTTGGT
>NC_051416.1:25717916-25718488 GCF_015228065.2 Penaeus monodon
TCAATGAATATATCTACGTGTCTGCAATAAAACAAAAACAAAACGTTTCCATTTGCCGCAGTACGTCAAACCAGTTAATTTCTCCCGCAGGTACAATCTACGGCGTGACAAACACCATCGCCTTCGCAGTGGGTATGTGTGTGCCTGTGGTGGTGGGTGCCATGACTCCTGATCAGGTGAGAAATTGATATTTCTTAGGGTATCAGTGTCACAAAATTTACAAAATTGTATATTTAGTCGAGGTTTGGGATTAGAATAAACGTCAAAAGTCATTAAAGAAAAAAAAAAGTCTTTTCGCTCTCCTGTTTCCCCCTTTTTGACGTTGGTAGACATTTTCTGGGAAAGAGAAAACACAAGGTGCGGGAAAGATCCAGAGTTAGGAAAAAAAAAAATGAAAAAGAGTAACCAGTTCGACTGAGTCTTGTGCACAGGATTTCCAAAAAAAAAACTTTTGTGATGAGGTTTTCTTTTAGATAATTCACTAAATCATTATGCTGTATTTTTAAGCCTTCAGCCACAGGGAGTCATTATCTCCATTATACCTTCGCACTTTATTAGTAGAGAAAGAATGC
>NC_051416.1:25718779-25719115 GCF_015228065.2 Penaeus monodon
CTGGTACTTTAATCTTGTAAAGCAAATCAGGAAGACACGGTGGAATAACAAAGGTGAATCTCTGTTCTCATTCTATGTCCGTGACCTCATTTACATGTACAACTTGGTTACTTGGCTAGATATAGTAATCATGGAAACTCTACAAGAAATGTAGAGAGATCTTTCACACTAGGCATACTCAAATATGTTTCTAAAGAGAAAAGGGTGTTTGGGAAACCATGCGGCAGTCAGATGAAACAACAGATGACTTGTTTTATTAGATGGATCTGGAATATCGACACTCTGCCATGGCGATTTCAGACCCCAAGACCCCAACAGGATCTTTGATCATTTGTT
>NC_051416.1:25719256-25719752 GCF_015228065.2 Penaeus monodon
CACACACACACACACGTAGCACCTCAAAATGTGGATGCAAAAATCGTGTCAGATAGAAGTGATTTCCAGGAATAATCTTTGTTTTGTTTTGCTTTACCGCAGAGGCAGTGATGGCAAAATAATATAGGTAAATATAACTAACGTGGTTGCTATATTTTTCAGAGTCTGGACCAATGGCAAGCAGTGTTTTGGGTGTCGGCTGCCATGTACTTGTCAACGTGGCTTTTCTATGTCATTTTCGCCTCTTCTGACATCCAGCCGTGGAACAGCGAAGGAGGAGAAAGAGAAAAGGGAGTAAATGTAGTGGAGAATAACCAAAGCGAGGAAGAGCTGGAATCTTTGAATAAAACGAAGGATGAGGCATAAGGCGATAGTTTAGAGGACGCTGTGGTCAGGTCAGGGGAGGAAATGAAATGCAGATAGATAAATAAATGGAAGAATTATTTAACGTGGAATAGGGTTCTCACACATATCATTTTCCTACATACCCACACAA
>NC_051416.1:25719823-25720111 GCF_015228065.2 Penaeus monodon
TACAGACGCATATTTACACATCGTATTTTGCGACATAGAAGATGGCCAAAGCATACCTAAAATGGATATTAATTTTGAAGTCGTTTGCATTGAAAGCTAAAGAATCTTTAAGTCTGCCCCTTACCATGTAGGATCCAGGCTGATTTTGAGAAACAGGTCTTAAAGGTGCGACTTATATGGCGCAGAATGGTGCATGTGCAAATGATGTTGCATGTGCGAACATATGATTCTTGTTCGCCAAGGGAAATAGGTTCATCATTTCCAAGAACTTTCTGTGGATGATTCTCA
>NC_051416.1:25720136-25720254 GCF_015228065.2 Penaeus monodon
CATTGTTACTTGTAAAGGAATAAAATATAAAAAGACGAAGGCTTCTTTTGTGAAGAAAACGTACAGATTTTTACAAAGGTATGATTTATTATTGCAGGCCGACGTATTCTACATATTT
>NC_051416.1:25720362-25721382 GCF_015228065.2 Penaeus monodon
CACTAGTGCGCGGCGCCTGTTATGATAAATGATACCTAAAATTAAAATATATTGAGTCAGGAAGGGCCTAACCCAGATGATGAGAAGAAGCCGGATTTGCTTTCGTAGAAAAAAGGGGAAATGAGAAGAGAAAAGAAAAACAAAACAAAGCTTTGATGTTATAATCGTACAGGGGCCAACTGAACCACCATAAATATCTTTGTATCTTTCTAACTCTCTCTAACTCCATCTCTACTGATCAAATATGAGACCATCAATACACATATTGACATATATATATCACTACATCAAAACGCAAATTATTTTTTTTTAACAAAACGCTAATATGTTAAACAAATATCAAAACACTTGCGCTGTATAAACAGAGGAGAAATATCCCCGTAGATTTTTTTCCCAACTATAATTATTATTCCTTTCAATACTTTTTTTTCAAAATTAATTCTAAATGAATACTTATTTTCTTACAGTTCTATGTGTTGGTAAGCTGGTTAATTCGTGCTTGTGTGTGTGAGAATCTTAACGACAAGGAAAGCGGGTCTTTCATAATGAATCTGGATACGCGTAGCATGTAGGTTAACCTCTTATCGCATATAATCGTAAAAAAAAAAAAATCAACAAACACAATCTGCATCTTGGTCATCGATTATCAGCTGTTTAATTTGCCTTTTTTATTTCAAACGACCAAGCACGACTCCCGACGAAACCGTTACAAGAAAGACCAATTAAAATGCAGCTTTCATAGTCGCTTCTTTCCGGTCAGTGACCAATCAGAGCCCAGCTTTTACGGCGCTTAGCAACTGCAGTACGTGTCACGCATAATGAGGACTGAGATAACTCCATTATGTCAGCCTGGGGTTTTATATTTCTCCTTTTTTAGAGCTACATGAAAACTACTGTAGCATACAAGAAAAAAAAACAAGGCACGTACACCGGTCTTCGTCTCGACAGCTCAACCGGTTTTTTACCCTTAGCCTACCCAGTGGACTCATTGTGATTCCTCTACTCTGTCAAGAGCCACAG
>NC_051416.1:25721850-25722155 GCF_015228065.2 Penaeus monodon
CACTCCTTTCTTTGTGTTATCTAGGGTCTTCACTACATTTTAATCCTTTTTTGTCTTTATCCCACACCTTTCCCATGGTTTTCTACCTCTAGCCTCCTCTCTGTATTCACTTCATGATCGAGGTACTTAGAAACGGCTTCACGTGCCCTCTGTAGTTCTTCTTCTCTCTCTTTTTCCCCTCGTTCCATTTCTTTCGCTCTCCTTTCTTCTGATCTTATCTACCTGTCTCTCACTATCTATTTTCATCTTTCTTTGTCTCTTCATCCCAGGCACTGTTTGGCCCTGTGTCCGGCTATCGGTCTGGT
>NC_051416.1:25724459-25724540 GCF_015228065.2 Penaeus monodon
TACTTTAGTCTCCTTTCCATACAAAAGGTTACGTTGGCTCCAAAAGCAATATCTAATGATACAGGAAAGAAACCAAAAGAT
>NC_051416.1:25724725-25724954 GCF_015228065.2 Penaeus monodon
ATAAATGAAAAATTAAATATAACCAAAATAAGATGAAAAAAATGACCTCGATATATATCATCTCAAGCTTTAAACGTCCAGGTTTTTCGTAGACATCGTGTGAAAGTGAAAAGAATGTGCTTTCATTTGGCGATAGTATCTTCGACTCTTCGATTTAGACAAGTCAGACGAAGCCTCTTGGTCTCACACTTCAAGAATTTTATCGCGTAGTTAATCGTATCGTTATAAT
>NC_051416.1:25725164-25725273 GCF_015228065.2 Penaeus monodon
AATTCTGATACTTATATTCTATTTAATGTTTTCATTGTTTTCTGTTCTCCGTTTATAGCTCAAAGAACATTCATTCCATGTATAGGTTACCCCGTGCCTCGCTAGTAAT
>NC_051416.1:25725634-25726232 GCF_015228065.2 Penaeus monodon
TTTCTACATACAGTAACAGTGCTATAAAAGAAAACGTACCCTTTACTAATACTGTTCACATTGGCCCTAATAAAGGGATTTACGAATGAATTACTATGGCATATCATTTCACTTATATGAATAACAACAGTTACAGAAATTGTTTTGAAACAAATGAATAGCGTGATGATACATTCCGTATTTTTTTTCTACAAGGTTTGTCAGGAAGTTTCACTTCTCTCAAGGAAACCTTAATATATCATCATCTGACCATTTCACTTTGACCTTTCGTAAACAATAATGTTGTTGTTTTTTATTTAATAAATGAAATAATGAGATATCCGCTTCGTTAAGTCAAATTTAACACTGTTTCCATAGGAACACTATCCACATTGTTTTAGTTTAAAAACGAGACGAACTCCTTTTCGGTATTATGCGTAAATGATAAATACTTGTTTAGCTAATCTAGGTGTAACATTTGAGTGTTGATTCAGCACTCCATTAGTTCAGACGTAGAATAGTTTAACCAGCAGAAGTACACTGTCCACCTTATCTAACAGGTTCAGCCTCCTCATCTCTCAGTATCTCAACAGTCACAATACTATGTTCGAAGTTAACA
>NC_051416.1:25726459-25726804 GCF_015228065.2 Penaeus monodon
ATCAGTCTGTAGGTAATGATTTGAAGTGTTTTTCACGTGGGCACAAATCCATGTCCCGTATCAACAGAGGGATAATTAACACCTTATCTAGAAACTAAAGCATGCGTCGCTAAGACAGACGTTGGCGGAGGTCGATAACGTATCACCGTATAGGAGGATGAAAAGATTATCTCCGAATATAAGGTTCTTCACCCCTCGAAACGCATTATGAACAACATAATCAGAACTTACATAAAGATGCTGGTTTTGTCCGCGGCAGACAGATATGAAGCTGATAAAGATGAGAAGGAAATTGATCATAGAAATACCTACCGAATACAAAATCAGGGAACAATGCCTAAAATA
>NC_051416.1:25726927-25727143 GCF_015228065.2 Penaeus monodon
TCATACCTGTAGACTTCTGTTATAAGAAGTTTTTTGATAAGCTTATAAACAAGAGACGAGAGAACTTCTTTAGAAATCTAATCACAAGAAGGATTATTTTACCCCAAAAGAGAATCACGTGATCACGGTTCGCTGGCGTTAGTGCCTCTTGGCTCCTCTTTAGCGCCCACGGCAGGGGGGGGGTCACGCGAGGGAGGGGCTTTGTCGCTAGCTCCT
>NC_051416.1:25727630-25727918 GCF_015228065.2 Penaeus monodon
GTGTAACAGATAGTTCCCCCACAACAGACTTAACACACGCTATGTATGTATAGAAATTCACGTAAATTTCATATGAAATGCTAAAAATGACTCTCTGGAAAAGCCACTCTCCACGCCCTTGAATTTCGATCGTGTCACCCCTTATTACACTTATTGCAACCCCCACCCCCCCTTGCAACATCCTGCATCCGCCACTGAATGCAATTTGTATGTGCAACTGGGTCTACAGCTAAGGTCCTCGAATCCTGAGTTTCATGAATAGTATGAAACGTTTATCTTTTTTGCGCC
>NC_051416.1:25728053-25728279 GCF_015228065.2 Penaeus monodon
AGGTCGATGCAATTTTTGTTTGTCTGCGATTGGTTACCGTTTAGGATGCGGTTTTATATTACTTGATTCACCTCATCGACTAAATAACCATAAGATAACCATAATATTCGAAATTACTAAGGCTTCAGTTCGACACTATGCAATAATAAAAAATATATATAATATCAAAAATTATAAAGCATTTCAAGTGAGATAAAGGTTAAAAAAAAATAAATGAATAAAAAAT
>NC_051416.1:25728520-25728688 GCF_015228065.2 Penaeus monodon
AATAAGACCCCCCAAAAAATGACTTTACATTAATTAAAATAAAGTGGATTCATTCAGCTGTTGTTGTTGTTTTCTGAATCGACCCGGTCCTCACTTCCAGGGCGCACCCGGTTCGCAACAAGACTCGTATCAGATCTGACCGCCATCTGACCGTCTCTAAGCTGTTAC
>NC_051416.1:25728893-25729311 GCF_015228065.2 Penaeus monodon
AATCTTGATAGCTTGCGATACTCCCTTCCACCCACTCATAGTTGGTAGTTAGCTTAGAACGAAAATACTCCTAGACCTGTTCTAACACTTCGATTATTATTGCTTAGCATACAACGAATACAGGCTATAGCTTGGCATTCGATGTACGAAAATACCCCAAGACCCATTCTAACACTACCCTTGATTATTATTGCTTAGCATACAACGAATACAGGCTATAGCTTGGCATACGATGTACGAAAATACCCTAAGACCCATTCTAACACTACCCTCAAACTGAAGAGCGTCTGCAGAAGAGAAATGGAGGATATGTCAACAGACGGCAAGGGGATTAGCAGAAAAGGTCGACGCATAAGGTCTTGAGAGAGAGAATGATGACAGAATAGGTAGTGGAAGAGGAGATGAAAGAAGAGGAATG
>NC_051416.1:25729576-25731298 GCF_015228065.2 Penaeus monodon
CGAACCTGAGGAAGAGGTGGAGGAAGAAGGAGTTTTGGGAAGAAGACAAGATGGAGTGAAATAGATGAAACGAAGAAAGAGGAATAAGAGAGGGCGAAGGGAAAATAGAATGAAAAAGTAGAAGAAGAGATAGTAAAATGCACAAAAATACAGTAGATGATGAAGAGACAGAGGAAGAGGAAAAGAGAAGACGGAAGAGGAAGAGAGTGTGAAAGGAGGAAGTGAAAGAAAATGATGAAGTGAAGGGAAATAAAGTTCAGGCGTAGGGAGAGAAAGGTTACGAAGAAATAGAAAGAAACTTTTTTTTAGGTTAAAGAGACTGAGGGAGTGGGAGGGAGAAAAAGAAATTCGGAGAAGAAAGTAAATAATTATTTTAACGCTGACGTTGAATTTGGAAATAAGAGACAACACCGGTCAAGATATTTCTTTTTGTCACAGTTAGAAGTTAACGAACAGTACAAGATTTTACTCGGTATAGAAAAGGAAGTGAATCGCATGTGAGGATTGTTTACATCAATTCTTTCCTGAATATTGCATAAAAGCTCCACTAGGTATGAACCTTAACCTGATCTAACCTACCCTCCGCTACCCTATAACAACCAAGTTTTTTGTGCAATGCGAAGCCAAGAATGAACGAAAACAGATGGGCACACCGTCTGATTTCGTTCATTCTTGGCTTAATTGGATTGCAGTGAGTGCACTACCCCAGCCTTAATTTCCAGCCGCTGACTTTGGTTTAAGTTTAGATGACCAGAAGCTGACTTTGGCTTAGGCTTAGATGACCAACAGCTGACTTTGGCTTAGGCTCAGCATTGGAGCATTGGAGGAGTCCGAGGGAGAAGAGGAGGAGGTGCAGAAAAAAAGGAGAGAAGAAATGAGATAAGAGGTTTTGGAGAAAGACGAAGACCAAGAATCGGAGGAGGAAGAAGAGGTTAAGGAAGAGGAAGAAAAGGGGTTGATGGTAGAGGAAGAAGATAGGGGAGAGAAGGGACAGTAATAAACTAAAGTGGAAGGAGAAGAGAAGATGGAGTAAGAGCAGCCTAAGTGTATCCCTGCAACACCAGGTCGCCCCACCTGCCCACCCCACACTAATGTGAATTTCATACTCCAGTATACTGTAAGCCTACTCTGTTACGAGGGTGCCAACTGCTAAATGTACTTTTTTCTGGGGGGCAATATAAACCCTGTTTTGAATTGAATAATTACAATTTTCTATTCTTTTAGCTGTTAATATCTGATTTTGACAAAGAGGAAACCGGTTGACAGTATTTTGGTTTACAGAGAAAATAAAGCGGAAACCCACGTAGCAAATTGATCATGCCTTCTTTCCGCTTACTGATTTAAATAAAGCTGCTGTAATGAAGACTTGCTATTTGGACTGTAGGGGAAAAAAATAAAACGGGCCATCACATTCCTTAACAATCCATACGTCTGGATGAAATGGTTACGAGTATATGTTTAATACATACGTTACATAGGTAAATAAATAGATAGATATAAATGCATTATACAATGCATCTATATGTATTTCATATAGATGCATTGGTTCTCCGTGCTTGATAGGTTTAATAGTGTTAGAAGGACTCTATTGTAGTTTCGCAAGTAAGTTACTCCTCACCAAGGTATACGTAGGCCAGCAGATGGTGTTAACATTAATTGGAAGAGACCTATACCCTGCTGTGGTATGATACAGGCTCTTTGATAATAAAAATAATGTATGTA
>NC_051416.1:25731324-25731630 GCF_015228065.2 Penaeus monodon
GGGCATAGCAGATGCACATACACTTTGATTAGCGATTCATTCCAGACTTTAGTGTATCGTTAGCAAACAGGTCGGATACCACAGGCCAGTGAAGGGTTATCAGATTTTTTTTTTCTTTTTTTATACAACCAACAAAAAACCTGCTATTGTAAAGAGCGAAAAAAATCTAATAAAACTGCGTCCCATATGGGGTTAGAAACTATCGCAAGTTTGTTATGAAAGAATAACTTGGTGTTGTTCTCAGGACTTTAAACTATGTGATTATTACATTATTAGCTGGACGTGGAAATTCCATGGAAAAAGGTA
>NC_051416.1:25731739-25732221 GCF_015228065.2 Penaeus monodon
CCACTACCAAATCGTCTGTGTTTCGGACAGACGAAACACAGCGAGAATTTTGATATGATAAACACCATTTTCACAAAAAAAAAGAGAGAGCAAAGTGCCATGAAAACGTTGTTTCTAGTCATGTTTCTAATCGAAAAATGTAATTCTCGTTCATAAAGTGTTGAGTATTATTCAGACATCAAATGAAAATTATGGACCATTCTTTAGCATCAGTTTGATCCTGTTTTGCATTTCCTCGTCGTTATGTTTGGTTTGTTGTTGACACGAAGCCAAGAGCACACTAAGTACTGTAGTGTTTGGGGGAATATTTAGTTAGGAAAGATGACGAATGAAACTCTACGTCGAAATAAAACGATAAAGATAAATCAACGACACATAGAAAATAAAAACCCAAGATTATTGCTCCACGAGAGAAGCCATATTGGTATCATAACGCAAGTTTCAACTAACAAAGAATAATGAAATATTATGAATTAAAGTAA
>NC_051416.1:25732300-25733058 GCF_015228065.2 Penaeus monodon
ACAAGGATATGATAAAAGACAAAATGAATAGTAAGTATAATAAACCTAAAACGCTAGATAATATCTGCAACAGAGATCCAATGTTAGCATGACAATACATGCCACACTAACAACGAAAAAAGAAATGCCACAAATAACCAATGTTAGCATAACGATACATTTTACATTAATAAAAAACGAATATCACAGAGACCCAACGTTACTATTACAATACATATTACACCAACAACAATAAATAAACTGTTACCAAGTTAAAGACGTCTTGGCAAGGAAGCTAGTGTTGCTGAGAGCCCAAGGCGGATAAGGGGGGGTGGAGGGAGCATTAAGCAAAGGACTGGTTGTTGGGTCGTTTGGCAAGAACTTGGTTGGGCTCCAAAAGCACGGAAGAAGGAGTGAATCTTTGCTCTTTTTGTTTTGATAGATTTTAATGGGACTGTTGATTCTTTGCTTCTTGCTCCGATAAATGTTAAAAGAATCAGATTGAGACGTGTTTTTTTAGTAATACGAAGGAAGTTTAATGAGACAATATGTCTTTGCTCAGATAGATGCTGCAGGAAATGAAATAAACAACATAGTTTCTTTTTGTGTTAAATATTAAAAGGAATGAACTTATCCACTTTGCGTTTTCTTCTGGTAAACGTTTAGTGAATTGAAGAAACGGAGCTAGATAGAGTCACCTGCTCTTTTACTCTGATAATTGTATTAGAATGGTTAGAATTAGTCACTAACTCTATTGCTCTAACACGGGTTCTTACCTG
>NC_051416.1:25733497-25733603 GCF_015228065.2 Penaeus monodon
AAAGCTTAAGTACCATTGCTCTAAGAGACAAGCAAGTCATTTGTTCTTCTCCTTGATTTGTCTCCTCGTCCTTCACCTTTTTTTCTTTTTTTTTACGTATTTCTGC
>NC_051416.1:25733640-25733726 GCF_015228065.2 Penaeus monodon
TTCCCTCGTCTTCCTCCTCCTGTTCCTCCTCCTTTTCCTTTATTTTAATTTCTTTGTTCTTAAAGCATCAAAATAAAGTTTCAGCC
>NC_051416.1:25734021-25734337 GCF_015228065.2 Penaeus monodon
AATTTCCGATTATCAGATGAAGTTCAATGTCATTTTATTAACTCTTCTCAATGGACTACTGCGAAGGAAAAACAACGACTCATATCTTCTAAAAACTGAAATCAAGAAACGATAATCATTTTACTTAGTTTCTCCCTAATGATCTTGCTATCAGTGGCGTCAACATTCATTTTTTTTCCTCCTCAAAAAAAGAAGTATTTATCTTGCAGACATCACTCATAAGTAATTCTTATTGTCTCCTTGTGCCTGATAGACATTTTCTTTTTTTTAGATCGGTTAACACATCCATTCTGAACGCGTGTATTGACCCGGCAAC
>NC_051416.1:25734570-25734712 GCF_015228065.2 Penaeus monodon
AATTTCTTTCTCATCATTTCATATTTTGTTTTTCGTGATCTTAAGATTTATAGATATGAATGCTATCACTGAAAGGCATGTGATATAAAGTTCGTCTAGTATGGGGATAAGTAGGAAAGGAGAGAAGTAGATAGGTATGTTA
>NC_051416.1:25734833-25735167 GCF_015228065.2 Penaeus monodon
CCCACCCATTTGGAACACGAAACAGCAGTATGCACAGCAGTAGGCCCCACTTATATATACACTTGAATTACTACCCTCCTCAACACAAAATAAAATACTTATGAAAATGTTGAATGTCATTGTCAGGATAAGTAGGCATATATGTCACTACTGATAATCAATTAGATCCTCGCCATGCTTGACCTAAATAGTGCTACATCAACCTTAAGTTACCCTTTCCCGTTATCGTTTCATTTTAAATGTGGCAACAGCTTCATCAGCAATGAGAGAGTGTGATTGTTTGTCTGTTTTTATCTAATCTGAAGTGATTTTAAAAAAGATGGAGATATTGACA
>NC_051416.1:25735383-25735468 GCF_015228065.2 Penaeus monodon
GCGAATAGTTCATCTTGCTGAATAACTATGGCATGTTGCAGAGGAACATGTATTCAAAGCCGCGGTAAGATGAGGTAAGGTGATC
>NC_051416.1:25736945-25737023 GCF_015228065.2 Penaeus monodon
GCTTCATCCTCGTCTCCTCGACTTGCCTCTGCGCCGTCAGTCGTCGATAGACCGCCGACGGGGAAGGTGCTACTCTGC
>NC_051416.1:25737076-25737220 GCF_015228065.2 Penaeus monodon
CATCTCTCGTTCATTCTCGCTCTCTGTCTCCTTTATTTGTTTATATTTTTTTTCTTTTTTTCGTTCCTTTTTTAACTACTTTTCTCGATACGACAAGGTCCAGCGGGAGAGATGGCGAGCGGTAAAGGAGGAATATGTAGTAAG
>NC_051416.1:25737245-25737332 GCF_015228065.2 Penaeus monodon
GGGGGGGGGGGGATTATTTACTTTTTTGTGTTATTTTTTTTTCATTTCATTCTCCCATTTTCATATTTCTTTCTCTTCCTCTCGTGT
>NC_051416.1:25738335-25738560 GCF_015228065.2 Penaeus monodon
CCGAAGCATGTGGCCCCAATCAAAAGAATAGAAACAGTATCGCTAACCTAATCTGTTACGATATTAGCAGTATCTTGATATTAGTGTCTGTGCAAACATTCCTATACCGAGAACAGTCCCTTTGAAAGCATAGCTAATCACCGTGAAAATCTAATCTTAATTACATCAAAGATTTACCTAGACATTAAAGTTATATCGAATCAAATTCATATTGCAATGGGAAGG
>NC_051416.1:25739444-25739777 GCF_015228065.2 Penaeus monodon
ATAAAAACATTAAATACAATATGACAACGATCATCACTCATGCTAACCATTATTCTAATTACCTTGACAACAGTGACAGTCACATTAGTACATGGTAATGAAGGTAACCATAAAAAAAATTAATCATTGATTATAAATAAATTATAAAAAAATATCCATGTTAACTTTACATTATCAAAGAGATTACAAAGCCATTTCGAAATGAACAAGGCTTTTTATTATATATATTTTTGTATACTGTACAACCAGGTCAATAAGAAAAAAATATATTTATCACAGAGATAAGTCAGATATATTTCACAATCCGACATTTTTTTATTTGTTATCTGTACG
>NC_051416.1:25740119-25740251 GCF_015228065.2 Penaeus monodon
TTTCTTTCTCATCATTTCGTATTTTGTTTTTCGTGATCTTAAGATTTATAGATATGAATGCTATCACTGAAAGGTATGTGATATAAAGTTCATCTAGTATGGGGATAAGTAGGAAAGGAGAGAAGTGGATAG
>NC_051416.1:25740360-25740546 GCF_015228065.2 Penaeus monodon
TTTCAGGTTTGCATCGATATCCATAATTCACATACGTAAAAGGAAAAGAAAAACAATATAGAACTCACTTAGAACAAGACAATAAATATACATTATGAAAAAAATGATAATTGATTAGAATCGTATCCCTCCCGCTCAACACGTGGGGATACGAACGCAGTCGCGACACGTGCTTCAGAAGTTGTA
>NC_051416.1:25740565-25740791 GCF_015228065.2 Penaeus monodon
ATCTCTCCTCTCCCTCTTATCTTACTCTCTTGAGGAGGCAGATGTACCATTATCAATTCTTGCCGTGTTGCGCTATACCCTCCGTTCGCCGAAAACAAGCTGGAGACGTTTAATCTTTTCATTCTTCTGAATTGATTAATTGAAGCGTGCATGGGTGATGGCACGCTTTTGAAATATTTCCGCTTATTCTTAAATTATTTTGATGATACATATTACCGCGAGGATG
>NC_051416.1:25741000-25741265 GCF_015228065.2 Penaeus monodon
CGTAATCTTTCTTTCCTTATTTCATCAGTTTTATCAAGTGTACGTTAATTATGTCCAATTACTGAATTTTCCCTTTTGCCGAAATCCTGAGTCACGCGATTTCCTCGGAGACGCTAAACTGTACTTGAGAATTTTCGCACGTTCAGATAATTACGTTTGTATCTATCATTTGAATATATTTCAGTGCAGCACTCAGTAGAAAGGTTACGTCTAAGGTTTTCTTGGCTTATCTTAGCGTTATCTGCTGCATAATACGTTACCTATC
>NC_051416.1:25741789-25741911 GCF_015228065.2 Penaeus monodon
TCATCCGTCGTTTCAGTAACGGACTCGCCTCTATAACAATATCTGTATGCTATCACCGGTGCCAGACAGCCTTGAGAGTGGACATTGCCCCGGCAGCCACCCTGTTCAAAAACCTATATGAA
>NC_051416.1:25742362-25742464 GCF_015228065.2 Penaeus monodon
CAGTCAATCAGAGAGATTCTCCAAATTCCTCGCGCGATGCGATTGAATAATATCGTTATGCAACTTGCACGACGCTTATCTCACTCTGACTGTCCTGCCGGT
>NC_051416.1:25742504-25743034 GCF_015228065.2 Penaeus monodon
CCATTTCTGCTTCTAAACCATGCAAATGCATCTACTTCTATTCTGCTTCTCTCTATTTCTCCTTCCAAGCTTAACAGTTACTTTTGATTATCTCCCTCTTTCTATCTCTTCTGTTTCTCCTGATTCTCTCTATCTCCCTTAGTTCTCCTTCTAAACCTCGTAAATACCTTAAGTCTCACTTCTTTCTATCTCTCCTATTTCTCCTTCTAAGCCTTTAACTCTGTTTTGCTTCTCTCTATCTCTCTTATTTCTCCTTCCAAACGCTTTGCAAATGCCTTTAATTCTCTTTTGCTTCTTTCTCACTCTTCTATTTCTGCTTCTAAGCTTCGCAAATGCCTCTAATTCCACCATTTATCCTAAATTCTCTGAGGTCTTCTTCTTATTGGACTAACTCGCGTTCATCTAAAGCAGGCATTGGATCCCGGATGTACAGCCGCACGGAAGTTAGAGCACTATTGTATATCTTTGTATTTTTTCTGAGCTCTGATTACTTATTCGTCTATATCTAGTGTTATCTGTAAGTTTATCGA
>NC_051416.1:25743299-25743896 GCF_015228065.2 Penaeus monodon
CGTTTAATCCACCCTTTTCCTAACCTGACCATCTGGACATCTTCATTGTTATTCAGGGTCATGTTTGCCTTACTGCATGTGAGGTGATCTGTCCTTGGCGTTGATCTGCGGCTCAATTCATAATCTCGTGCATGAACCACGTGGTATCCAGGCACCGGCGTGGCATTTGGAGCCCGTGTGGCACTGGGGAACTGTTATGGCACTGTGGGACTATTGTGGCACCGGGGGACCTTTTTGACACTGGGGGAACGTTGTGACACTTGGTAACAATCTGATCCTCGGAAATTGCTGTAGTACTCGAGAGCTAGTGTGTCACCAGAGCAGGAATGAAGCTCTAGAGCAGTAGCGTGGCACTGCTGTGGCACTCGAGAACTGGTTTGGCACCTTATTCTTCTTGCCCTCTGCTCTCTTCCAGATGCCGTGCCAGCAAGAGTGTCACTATTGCTCCTGACGGCGGCCGGTGTTATGGTGTTATACATCGTCCGAGTTAATCTGTCTGTCGCTATCGTGGCCATGTCATACACACCCACCGCGGACTCGAGCAGCGGCGCCTCCACCAAAGCCTTCTGTTGGAGGAATGAGACGGTAAGGCAACAC
>NC_051416.1:25743972-25744169 GCF_015228065.2 Penaeus monodon
GTAGCGACGTTAATTTCCAAGTATTTCCTCTTACTTACTTTTAATTTTTTTTTTTTTGAATGGTTTGACTTAAAGATGGCTCTCTCCGTAGGTCAGCAGCGGCCCTTCGTCAGCAGAGTCGCCAACAGAAGAGTCAGTATATAATGGCACTGATGCTGAACTTAATAATACAAGTCCCACTTCAGACAAGGTTAGCA
>NC_051416.1:25744376-25744566 GCF_015228065.2 Penaeus monodon
CTTCCTGATTTCGTTCACGTAATCACAAAAACGCAATTATTTACCAATCGGAATGTGTATCCTGGGATGACGTCACTAATCTCCAACTATTCCCCCCCCCCCCCAAACAGATGATGCTGACGGGGGCGCAAAAGGGCTTGGTTCTCGGGGCCTTTTTCTATGGATACTTTATCACTAATGTAAGTCTTAA
>NC_051416.1:25745272-25745578 GCF_015228065.2 Penaeus monodon
CCTTTCTCTCTGCCACGTAACACACACTCCTCGTTCCCGGACCCGACTCCCTTCACTAACAACTACTGGCATTAGACATACATATAAGGGGATGGCCCACATGCACAACGAACCCTTCTGGGATAACTAGCTTTTTCTAGTTTCATGTACTAGAACGGGGTACCTTAAGTGTCGGAACTTTATAATATGACAAGTGACCTGACCTTCAACTTTGACCCAAATTTTACCATACTATGCCAGTCCTGACGAAACTCATTCCTCCTTCCACGTCGCTCCGCCCCTAAGTTTTATGTCCAGCCCCGAGTC
>NC_051416.1:25745843-25746023 GCF_015228065.2 Penaeus monodon
TTCTGCTTACCGTGTGAATGATTCGGATATTATTTAATCCAGATAGTGGTATTATGCAATCAGCTTTGTTTGGAAGACGATAAGAACTTAAACCTGATAACCTGTATTCCCATTATGTAAAATATTAACCAGACAATAAAACATATAAAGTATGAAAGTAATGATGCAGAAATACAGCAT
>NC_051416.1:25746094-25746579 GCF_015228065.2 Penaeus monodon
TACAGTCAGTAAATACAAACTCTCTCAATTATATACGAATAAAGACAAACAATACAAGAGAAATTTAAAAAATGATACAAGAAAACTAACTTCGCATTTGTAGACAGAGGTAACGAATGCATTTTTTTTTTAATCTAAACACGTTTTCTAAACATAGTATCTAACGACTGCGTTTGTCTGTTGTTTTTAACATATGCATTTATTTTTATCTAAACACGTTTTCTAATCATAATATCTATCTAAAAGCGTTTGTTTGTTGTTGTTATTTACGCAAAAAGTACTGTGTTTGTTAATCATCTGTTCGTAATGATGTTTATAATAATAACGATGATGATGAGGGGTAGGTTATTATAAGAATAATGAGAAAGGAGATAATTAGATATTTTTAAAATTATCTTTCAACGTGTCTTATATCTAAATCACTGGAAATTATTAATAATAGCTGTTTGTATCGCGGATGATGATAACAGAAATATAATGTGGGT
>NC_051416.1:25746888-25747627 GCF_015228065.2 Penaeus monodon
GAGCCCTCAGCCCCATTCCTCCTCTCTGCAGATCCCCGGTGGGCGGTTGGCGGAGATGTACGGCACGAAGCGAGTGTTCGGGGGCGCCATCCTTGTGGGCGGCCTGTTGGACCTCCTCACGCCCGTCGCCGCCCGCATCCACTTCGGCGTCCTCATCGGTCTCAGGACTCTAATAGGACTCTCACATGTAATTTTTTTTTAGGTCTTTAATGTTTGAAGAATGTCTGTGTACAATTTCAGTCTTGTGGGTATATGTTTTTTGGAACCTTATTAACAAATAAGTTTTTTTTTTCATGTAGATCTATTTTGATTTTGTATCTGAATTTGGCTGTTCTGAAATTCATATATAAATTATACGCTGTAGGAATTTTAAATGTTATTCCTGTATCAGCATTTCATTCAACAGACGAACTATAGAGTCGTTATCACTATCACAATCATGAGTAGATTACAGTCTATGATCATTACCTAGGCAGTGGACATACACCGTAAGGCATGAGTTGATAGCCGATTTCTTAATAAATGTAATGCTTTTGTTCTCAGGGTATGGTATACCCCGCCCTCAACGTGATGGTGGCGAAGTGGATTCCACCCCTTGAGCGCCCGAGGTTCATATCCTTCACATATATGGGTAGGGTTAGTGGCTGAAACTTAGACCATTTAGGAGGATTGAGGTAGATCTCATGTAGGATCGGATCGTTAGTTTGTTGTTGTTAAGTTAAATATTTTCATGTATACT
>NC_051416.1:25747659-25748099 GCF_015228065.2 Penaeus monodon
TTACAAATATCTTATTGAAATTAGTTTTTAATTACTTTTGATGATGTTATTATCTCAAATATTTTTTGAGTTATGTTTTAAGATCTTTACGTAAATATACATTAGTTTTTTATATGACAAAAAGATCAGTGCATTTTGTAGTTGACGTGCTAACTTAACAGCCGTCCGACGTATAGAAACTTCGCAAAATTTTAGAAATTATTCTCAACTTTTTCTCATTAACTACATACTTTTTCGTTTGATCATCCACATATATCCTTGTTAATGTAGAATGTTTACTGTACTGACACTAATTCGAAACGTATATCGTCAAATTGTTTAAATTGCAATTACTCTGTTAACCTGATAAGCAGCAACATATCACTTAATACAGAGATAATATGAACAGAATAAATTTATTGCTTCTAATTCGCCATAAATCTAGAACCATTACATTGTAC
>NC_051416.1:25748136-25748530 GCF_015228065.2 Penaeus monodon
CATTAAAATGGTTGCCACTTTTTTGCACATAGGTATGTATATTTCCATCGTTGTTACAAAGATTTTACAAAGAAAGAAAGAAAAAAATCACTCACATTTATTCTTGTTGCTAACGAAGATTTTTCCCAAACGACCTCCATTCCTCCCTTCAGCCAACTGCCTGGGCACCATCGTTGCGCTACCGATGTGTGGCCTGATCATCGCCGAGGTAGGCTGGCCGACGGTCTTCTATGTCAGTGGTTCTATGTCCTTGGTGTGGGTCGTCTTCTGGATGACTCTGATGCATGACACGCCCGAGGAACACCCCAGGATATCGCCGGAGGAACGAGAGTATATTGTCAATGCTGTGAAAGCAGGGACAAGCGCACGCAATAAGGTAGGTATGTAGGAGGGG
>NC_051416.1:25748677-25748862 GCF_015228065.2 Penaeus monodon
AAGTAGTGATGAGGATAAAGTTGCAGCAATAAAAAAAAATATTACTCATTTCCATAATACTGCAATGTAATGTTTGCTTGCTGAGCACGAATTTACTGTTAATATAAGTTCTTTCCAGACAATATTGAAAAACAGTTCTGAAGCTACATAATCATTATCTCTTTCGGTATCCTCCCAACACCAGC
>NC_051416.1:25748912-25749833 GCF_015228065.2 Penaeus monodon
TTAACAAAGAAGGGAAAGGAATTGTACGATCTTTAAAAACAACTTCCTCTTTTTATTCAGCCCACGAAAACACCTTGGAAGAGCTTTATGCTGAGCGTGCCGCTGTGGGCCACCAATCTGGCTCACGTGGGAAGCATGTTTGGCTTCAATCTGCTCCTAACGCAGCTTCCTACGTACATGAGTTCGGTTCTAGGATTCTCCATCAGGAGTGTAAGTCTTCGCTGTTGGTCATTCTCGCTCATAATTTCTTTTAATGATTGTCTGTCTGTCTGATAAAAGGAATGGATACATCGTGGATACATCGTGGGTACATCGTGGATACATCGTGGATACATCACTGTTGGTCTTTCTCTTTTTCATTTCTTTCCTTTTGTGGGATGGTCATCATGAGTGGACATTCTGGTACATGAGTAGGTTAGTGTGTAAGTGAACAGAAAACGAGATTTTTTGGAAACTGAAATGACAGTTTGTTTCAACGAAAATGGGTGAGAAGTGTTTATTTCAGGGCAGCAGTTGCGCAAACCTACGCTATACCGTACACTGCGATCAAACGAGTTACTTTATCTAAAGTAGTATTTTTACGACCATAATGCAAGGAATTATTTTCCGAAGGCAGCAGGGTCATAAATCTGCATTCCATGAATACAAAGAATCCACAATATTTTCACAAGCTTTTTTTAAATAACGAACCTTACGCAAAGATTTTTTCACAAACCTTTTTTTCTTTTGCCATACGACCCCCATAACCCACAAACTTACCTTCCTCTTTCCTCACGACCACAGAACGGGTTCCTCTCCTCGCTCCCTTTCCTCACCCAGTTCCTCGCCAGCGTGTCCTGTGGCGTCCTCGGAGACTGGCTTCTCACGCGCAAATACATCACTGTGTCTACTTCTCGAAAGATGTTTGCCTTCGTGTGTAAG
>NC_051416.1:25749862-25750360 GCF_015228065.2 Penaeus monodon
AGTATTAACAGCAAGGGTAATGATAGCTGTTAGTATTAATAGTGGTAGTGGTAATGGTAATAGCAGCTGCAGAGATAATAGGGGTAATATTTATAATACTTGCATTTGGCTGTAGCGCTATTAATTATTGAAACTTACAGTTAAAGTGATCGATTTAATACTAAAGTGAAGTGAATAAATAACGCCTGTTTTTATCTACTGAAATTGCGCTATCATAGTCACACGTCATTACCAAAATAATGAAATCAAATTCTACTCCTTTCCCACCAAAACACAGCCCACATCATGACGGCAATTGTGCTAGTGACGGTCGGCTACGTGGGATGCAACGCCGCGCTTGCTGTTGCACTTTTTCCAGTTGCAACCGCTTTCTCGGGTGCTTACTGTTCAGGTCACATGCCCAACCACCTTGACCTCTCTCCGAACTTTGCAGGTAATGTGTGTTTTCCTCTTAAAATTCTATATTCAGAAAAGACAATTTCCGAGAATAATTTTTTG
>NC_051416.1:25750763-25751155 GCF_015228065.2 Penaeus monodon
ACGCACGTGTGCGTGGATACATAAATATGTTTGTTTAGTCACTGTACATGCAAAGATAGCGTAGTGATTTTTTAAAGGAGAAATGGAAGTAAGTTTATGTTAACTGTCTCTACAGGGACTATTCTGGGAGTTGGCAACAGTCTCGCATTCATGGTCTCTATGTGCGTGCCCGTCATTGTTGGTGCCATGACACCTGACCAGGTAAGCTCCTTCAGGTTTACTTAATTACGCGGGAATCTGACTTTTAACATTTCCAGCTTACTGATAAGGGGATCTGTTCACGTAATGCCGGTTTATTAGTGTCATTTCGTCTGTAGAGATAAGAGATTGTAGCATTTTGGTAATGTTGGCAGTAGTTAAGGCATTGGTAATTTATGTCGGTGTTTGTAAAT
>NC_051416.1:25751189-25751297 GCF_015228065.2 Penaeus monodon
AACGACATTAATATTAAAGAGCAGCCTCGGTAGTGGAGACATCCGAATGACAAAAACATCAACATGTTTCAGTTAATGATTCCAATGATACCAAACACACATCCTTAT
>NC_051416.1:25751321-25751563 GCF_015228065.2 Penaeus monodon
ACTCTCTACAACAGAGCCTACAACAGTGGCAGTCGGTGTTCTGGGTGACAGCAGCTGTCTACGCCGCCACGTGGTTGATCTTCGCCACTTTCGCGTCGACTGAAATCCAACCTTGGAATTTTGCCGAAGACGAAGAGAAAACCGATATGGAGTCGCAGAAATTCTTGGAAGCCGAGAAAAAAGTCGAGATCGTGAGAAATGGAAATGCCGATACGAAGGAAGTCTCTTGAATAATATAGTGG
>NC_051416.1:25751647-25752127 GCF_015228065.2 Penaeus monodon
AAGAATGTGTAATGGTTGGTGCATCAATATCTTGATAAGGGGATTGTTTTTGTAGCCGTTATCCGTTTAAAGATATTGACCATTATTTTTTGGTGTTCATTAAGATTGAAAATATTGGGTCTATTGAAAGGTTTTATAGCAAGTGCGATATGTAGACCCTTAACGAAGATGAAATACAGTACTTCAAAATTGTCTCATCTTCCAAACCCTGTTTTAATATGCGTTTATCTGCTAATTTATCAGTACGATTGTGTTGTGTTATTCGGTGTTCTCCTTTTGAAAATATATCAATTCCAAATATTTTTCAAAATAGATGTAAATAATTATATCTGTATCAATATTCATTGTTGAAACATTTAATTGGAAGGCGTCATGTATCATTGCCTAGTCAGAATCTCTACTGGAACTTAAATAATTAACACGGTTTCATTAACAACTGACTTGGAAATTAAGGTCTCTCTTTATCTTTTACTTTCTATG
>NC_051416.1:25752145-25752520 GCF_015228065.2 Penaeus monodon
CATATAAAATGATATAATGTAATATTTTCGTATTTGCCTATAATAAAATGTTAGTGTATGATATTTTTTCTTTTAACAAAATATATGTAATTAGCCACTAGGAATTTATCCTTTTATTTATTTTTATTTTTTTGGTACAAATAATCACCAATCAAATGGTAATAATAACAACTTAAGCTTAGTAGCTATTGCACAAGGTCTATACTGATATAGACCAGCCAAAAGAAGCATCCGCCAGAGGACGTTCCTTGAATGGAAAGTATAAATGAAAGTCACTCAGTATCATAAAATATCTGTATTTAACAAACGGTGCAGTGAGAAAGACTGCACATAATACGGTTACTGAAGCAATGTATTGTATTACCTTTCAAAGGC
>NC_051416.1:25752563-25754431 GCF_015228065.2 Penaeus monodon
CGACAGAATGTTAGATGCAATATACAGCTCTCATGAAGCACAAAGCATGCTCAGCACAGTGTTAGGAATACCTAGCCCCCCTAACTGCTCCATGTGGGGGTGGGGGGTGTCAAGACGTGCAGAACTATAAGGCGTGTTTCTTTTTTTTCCGAGTGGTAGTCTTCTGAATAGCTTCCGAATCCGCCAAGTGGTTTGACCACTCCGGCTGACAATCAGAGACTTAAACAGGAGTCTATTGCTTTTTAAAAATACATAAAAACAAAAACAAACATGCCTTTCTTCTGGTTGAAACACATTCCAGGCTCAGAGACCTGAGGATTATACACAGAACATGCCTGCACAACATATACTTCCTAACATATAATTTACAACCAATTATGCACATTTAAAGTTTTTAGGATATAAATGTACAATATTCAAATGATGATCTACGCCCAATCCACAATAATGTTACCAAATTCTAAATTATTGCATTCCAAATACTTTACAAAATAACAAACACACTCCCCACATTACTAATCTTGTTAAAACATACTAAATTTAATACTTCACTACCTATACTCTTTATAGGTATTACAAAGGACACTTGTGACAGTGGCTCCTTAACAAGCCTCTGATCAACTTTCCAGTACCAAACACAAAATAAGAACTCTTCAAACATACATTCTCCAGGCCTTTGGTCTGTTCTTGTCACTTGGATTACACTTCTATCTTCATGTCTGAGACAACAGAAAAAAGTTTTGACAAAGACACATACACTTTTATATTTAACTGTTGTTTCAAGTCAAAATGGTCTCTCATCTTTGTGATGCAAGTCTTCCAGGGCAGTCTAAGTTTTCAAATAAAAATAAGCTATTTTGGGGAAAATATCTTCAAGCACAGAACCAATTCCATTATTTCTTGACACGGAAAATCATCATCTTGAGCTTACAATGCTTTTTTAATGTATACATATCTTCCAACATCCAAATTACACATTATAATCAAAGATATTTTTCCTAACATGAATGAGAAGCTGTGCGGTAATCACTTTGAATACAGAAATACACTGGGGCTGAGTAGCACTACCATATGGAGATCCACCCACAGGATGAAAAGCAGTACTATTACCAGTTATTTTCTACAAGCTAAATACTGTCTGTGATGGGCAGACCTATTAAATAAAAAAAGGTATTTGCAATCTCATCTATGCAGGATTGCCTTGGAATATGCAAACCAAAAATATACATAATATATATGGACAATACTATTTCAAGACTTCCACATAGATTTCTCTTTTTTTCTGACAATATCCAAAGTCCCCTCCTTTACTTGCATTGGATGCTATATACACAACACAACCCCAACCTATAAATATTATTTCTTATGGCAGTGCTACCATGCTACATATCATAGCAGAAGGCATCACTAATCTCCCTAACAAAACATGAGCTCAATGGATGCACAACCTGCACAGTGGGAGTGCCCATACTACTCTAAAGCTCTCTAACTCTACAAATCTCAGGAGCGGCTCTTCAGACCTAGTAGTGATATTACTTGTGGTGCCACTCAGCATAAAATTCTAGTCATGGAGAAGTCTATTGTACAAAAGCTTGATGTGGAGATGGGTGCCTTATTTGCACTCCTCTCCAGATCATTGCAAATAACAGCATGGCATGCAGCAACCCTTTTCAAAAGTTTTCTCTTAAACTAAGGTGCTGAGTTTAAAGAGGTAGGTTCACCTAGTTCAAGAAAAAAAAAAAGACTGGAAGCAGGAGAAAAGAGAGGGGGGAGGGTCTATGATAGGCTGGTGGATCATACATCACTGTAAAATGATTACACATTTTGTTAAAATGACCTCTACAAACAGATATCTCTTCCGCAGCAGT
>NC_051416.1:25754928-25755535 GCF_015228065.2 Penaeus monodon
ACAAACTCTTCATCAACACATACAGTGGCAAGACCTTTCATCAAACTATTCTCAAATTCATGAAATCCTTAATCTATATATAGAGTATTTAGACTAAGCATGTAAGCCTAATTAAGGTGTTATGCCGAGTCCAAGAACTCATAATCAGTGGCCTTTTCTGACAAGTTAACGAATGGCAATGATCACACCAAGAACAAGAAAAGAAAGATTTAAAAAATGTCAATAACCAAGTACAATACTACCTTTCTGTTCCGTTTCATTTTTGAACATGAATTAGAACTTGGCTCAGAATTTGGAAAGAAGCTAAAAGGCTAGTTTATTTGTACATATTCACCTAATCTCAAGTCTAGCAACCTGCAAAACAAACAAAACAGCTTTTTCATGCCACTCGCATAAAAAAAATGAACATACCCAAAATCGAAGCTGCACTTATCAAGTCTTCTTTGTAATGTTATTCTTTTGTATTTAGTGACTAATCAAAAACTTAATGTTAATTCCTATTACATGTTAAGAATAATCATGTTAACACATTGTTACTCCTGGTGTCAAGCTTAAGACCTATCATCTGTAGAAAAATACTGAACTTGACCTTTATGTTAACTTACTT
>NC_051416.1:25756253-25756363 GCF_015228065.2 Penaeus monodon
GATCAGTGGTGTTAAAACCTCTAATAATGTGGAATGAGATCGTTTCACACTTATGACAAATGACACTGGCCATTAGTATCACAGTATTAGAAAGGCTTTCTTTAGGTCAT
>NC_051416.1:25756439-25756776 GCF_015228065.2 Penaeus monodon
GTCAAGCAAAGGTATCAAAAACAAACTGTGAATTAACATTAACCTGCTATCTCCCTAAACCCTTGATAGTTTCTCTTCCCATAGAAAGTTCACAGAGCAATAAAAAAGACCTACATAATCCAATGACAACAAACATGAAAAAATACAGAGGAATTATAGGGAGTGATCATTCCAATACAGTAGAGGGCATGCTCAATGAATGGTTTAATAAATCCTCCCTTTCCTTGATATATTTATATAATTTCTTTTTAATTTTTTTTCTTTTTTAGATACAAATTGAGAACAATCTTAACTTGAAAAAACAATAGCTCTCACACTACATCAAATGCCACACTAT
>NC_051416.1:25756813-25757071 GCF_015228065.2 Penaeus monodon
CTGGGGTGGTCCCTATTGCAAGCTAACATTGCTTGGCTCTGTTTATGAAGAAAACTGCTGGAGGAATCCATCACAACCTGCCTATCATCATGATCTATTGGTGGAGTGAGTCCACTTGTACTACTGTAGAATGCAGTGGAAATTGTCTAATGGACTGTTCTGATATCTTGCCAACTGTGGCTTGCTACTCTGCCCCAGTAACCTATACTTATCAACATAAACACTGAGTATGTGTGTATATAATAAAGGATATATTAT
>NC_051416.1:25757171-25757764 GCF_015228065.2 Penaeus monodon
GCTGAGGGGAGAGAAAAGTGCACATACGTATAAGCCTTTATGTACAAAAACAAACAAAATCACCCCAGCATTTCTGAACATAACCTAACATACTCCGTGATCTGTCCCTTGATAGTGACGCTTTTCCATGTAAGAATTTCGACATGACTACCGTTGATCAGAGCTGTCAATCATGTACCGCTGAGAGAGCAAGGAGTGTCAAAGCGTGCAACACTATAAGGAAAACACACACTACGTAACGTGACTGATAGCGTGTTGTGAAAGGGTGTTGGCTGGAGATACCCCCCATGTTATATTGTCTGTAAGGGTATATATAGGATTATTTCATGCGACAGATAGAAAACATGTTTTATGAGTGAATATGAGATGATGAATAATGATAAGGATGAATAATAATCGTAGTTAATGTGGTAAGACAACAGTAACGAAGGTCATTAGCAAGTAGAAGGCATTCAAAGAGCATAATCCTTCGGGCTATACCCCCAAAAATCTTGCTTTAAAATACGTAAGTGACTGAATTAGATTTACATGACGCATTCCCTCGTAAGAGATAGGAGGGTGTCAATTTTCGAAGAAGAGAGAGACCGTGCATG
>NC_051416.1:25757828-25758418 GCF_015228065.2 Penaeus monodon
GTCGGGACTCGAAACAATACGCTTAGATGCTCTCCTGGTCCCGTGCAGCGTGCGTTACGTTACCACTACATTACGGGGACCCACTTTGAAGCAAAATCCACTGTAAGACATATCTACTGTAAAATCACAAAAGAAATTAATCCTATATCATCTATTTTCGTGGAGAATTATACTGTCAGTGACTGGTTTAACTGCAAGCCGCACGTAGATCAGGTCACCAACTAAATTCTAATCACCTTAGCATGGACAAACCACCCATAAGTTTTCGTCTTTATTCTTCATTTTCCGTAATTCTGCTATCAACTATTATGTATGCATAACCTCTTCTTTCGATGGAGATAGCAATGGTATCGGTAATTATAACATTAATGTTTGTGATATAAAAGCACACCTTTTCAGTATACTTTAAACTACACATAAGTTCACCAAATACAAGCTCAGTTGCTAACAATATCTTTTCTATGCAAGCTTGTATTCAGCTTAGTCTCCGAAGGCGTTGCAGCCTTTCTTCCATTTAATTGTTTTTTTTTACATTCACAAAAATAAAAAAATATTTTGTAGAGAAGATAATACGCTTAATTGATTTCACG
>NC_051416.1:25759259-25759458 GCF_015228065.2 Penaeus monodon
AGTTATCTCTATCCCTTTGTTATTTCTTATAATCTAGTGCATGTATTCCATTTTATTCTAGTCCCTTTCTCTTATTTTTTTCGCTATGTTTTATTTTCATTTACTTAGCTAACATTTCTTTAGTCTCTCCCTCTTTATTCTGTCTCTCATCAATTCTCCCTCCCTATTCTATCATCGTCCGCCCCTTTTACCATCCTGT
>NC_051416.1:25759639-25759778 GCF_015228065.2 Penaeus monodon
CACGCCAACCCTCCCTTCTATCCTCCCCCCCCTTGATCCCCTCATCTCTGCCCCCTCCCCCCACCCTTACCCCCCTGCCCCCCCTATCCCCTTATCGCCTGGCTATCGGGCGGCGGGCAACCCAGGAAGGTTGATTAAG
>NC_051416.1:25760457-25760674 GCF_015228065.2 Penaeus monodon
TTACGCGTTAGTGCAAATTTACGCAAATTCCCACGTCCGGTTTGGCGAAGAAGTGAATTACAAGCGAAGTGAAGACGAGGCGAAACGTAATGAGGGATCCTGCATATATCACCCACTACAGGACGCGTAGGACTGTAGGCTGCCTGTAGGGTTTGAATTAAGCCAAGTGTGATAAGGATGACAGATGATGATACTTGCTGAAATTTTGTAACAGAGG
>NC_051416.1:25763296-25763436 GCF_015228065.2 Penaeus monodon
ATTTTTTTCTCTCATTTCGTATTTTGTTTTTCGTGATCTTAAGATTTATAGATATGAATGCTATCACTAAAAGGCATGTGATATAAAGTTCATCTAGTATGGGGATAAGAAAGA
Source organism: Penaeus monodon (assembly GCF_015228065.2). Taxonomy (NCBI): domain Eukaryota; kingdom Metazoa; phylum Arthropoda; class Malacostraca; order Decapoda; family Penaeidae; genus Penaeus; species Penaeus monodon. The sequence continues at coordinate 25,763,411 of NC_051416.1, forward strand.
AGGAGAGAAGTGGATAGGTATTTTTA
>NC_051416.1:25763503-25763989 GCF_015228065.2 Penaeus monodon
AAATTTTTTCGTATATCCTTCGCACTTATTCCCATTCTGTCTTTCAGGTTTGCATCGATATCCAAAATTCACATACTAAAAAGAAAAGAAAAACAATATAGAACTCACTTAGAAAAGACAATAATAAAACATTATGAAAAAAATGATAATTGATTAGAATCGTATCCCTCCCCGCTCAAACTGGGGATACGAACGCAGTCGCGACACGTGCTTCAGAATTGTATTTTTTTTTTTTTTTTATCTCTCCTCTCCCTCTTATCTTACTCTCTTGAGGAGGCAGATGTACCATTATCATTCTTGCCGTGTTGCGCTATCCCCTCCGTTCGCCGAAAACAAGCTGGAGACTTTTAATCTTTTCATTTCTTCTGAATTGATTAATTGAAGCGTGCATGGTGATGGCACGCTTTTGAAATATTTCCGCTTATTCTTAAATTTTTTTGATGATACATTTTACCGCGAGGATGGAGGTAATGGTGAACGTGTTAT
>NC_051416.1:25764223-25764512 GCF_015228065.2 Penaeus monodon
TCATATCTCCTTCATTGACAACAACGTAATCTTTCTTTCCTTATTTCATGGGTTTTTATCAAGTGTACTTTAATTATGTCCAATTACTGAATTTTCCCTTTTGCCGAATCCTGAGTCACGCGATTTCCTCGGAGACGCTAAACTGTACTTGAGAATTTTCGCACGTTCAGATAATTACGTTTGTATCTATCATTTGAATATATTTCAGTGCAGCACTCGGTAGAAAGGTTACGTCTAAGGCTTTCTTGCCTTATCTTAGCGTTATCTGCTGCATAATACGTTACCTATC
>NC_051416.1:25765005-25765212 GCF_015228065.2 Penaeus monodon
GGCGTTTTTATTCATCCGTCGTTTCAGTAACGGACTCGCCTCTATAACAATATCTGTATGCTATCACCGGTGCCAGACAGCCTTGAGAGTGGACATTGCCCCGGCAGCCACCCTGTTCAAAAACCTATATGAATCTTGACTTTTTTTTCCCTTTGTTATGTCTTGTGTTTTCTGACTTTTTAAAATGTTGGATGATCTTCCTGTGAT
>NC_051416.1:25765561-25766255 GCF_015228065.2 Penaeus monodon
GTCATCAAGGATTCTCCAATTCTCTCCGCGTGTGATTGAATAATTCGTTATGCAACTTCACGACGCTTACTCACTCTGACTTCCTGCCGTTCTCTCTCTCTTCTTTCCCTCTCTCTCTCTCTCTCTCCATTTCTGCTTCTAAACCTGCAATGCTCTACTTCTATTCTGCTTCTCTCTATTTCTCCTTCCCAAACTTACATTTCTTTATTATCTCCTCTTCTACTCTTCTGTTTCTCCTGATTCTCTCTATTCCCCTTAGTTCTCCTTCTAACCCGTAAATACACTTAAATCTCACTTCTTTCTATCTCCCTATTTCTCCTTCTAACCTTTAAATTGTTTGCTTCTCTCTATCTCCTCTTATTTCTCCTTCCAACGCTTGCCAAAGCCTTTATTTTCTTTTGCTTCTTTCTCTCTCTTCTATTTCTGCTTCTAAGCTTTGCAAATGCCTTTAATTCTCCTTTGCTTCTCTCTCACTCTTCTATTTCTGCTTCTAAGCTTCGCAAATGCCTCTAATTCCCCTTTATCCTAATTCTCTGAGTCTTCTTCTTATTGATACTCGCGTTCATCTAAAGCAGGCATGGATCCCGGATGTACACCGCACGATTAGAGCACTATTGTATATCCGTTTTTTTCTGGCTCTGATTACTTATTCGGCCTATATCTAGTGTTACTGTAAGTTTGTCGACTTTCACTA
>NC_051416.1:25766493-25767144 GCF_015228065.2 Penaeus monodon
CTCGTTAAATCCACCCTCTTCCAACCTGCCCATCTGGACATCTTCATTGTTATTCAGGGTCCATTTTGCATTACTGCATGTGAGGTGATCTGTCCTTGGCGTTGATCTGCGGCTCAATTCATAATCTCGTGCATGAACCACGTGGTATCCAGGCACCGGCGTGGCACTTGGAGCCTGTGTGGCACTGGGGAACTGTTATGGCACTGTGGGACCGTTGTGACACTGGGGAAACGTTGTGACACTGGGGGACCGTTGTGGCACAGTGGGAATATTGTGGCACCGGGGGACCTTTTTGACACTGGGGGAACGTTGTGACACTTGGTAACAATTCTGATCCTCGGAAATTGCTGTAGTACTCGAGAGCTAGTGTGTCACCAGAGCAGGAATGAAGCTCTAGAGCAGTAGCGTGGCACTGCGTGGCACTCGAGAACTGGTTTGGCACCTTATTCTTCTTGCCCTCTGCTCTTTTCCCAGATGCCGTGCAGCAAGAGTGTCACTTTGCCCCTGACGGCGGCCGGTTTATGGGGGTTATACATCGTCCGAGTTAATCTGTTTTGTCGCTATCGTGGCCATGTCATCACGCCCACCGCGGACTCGAGCAGCGGCGCCCCCACCCAAAGCCTTCTGTTGGAGGAAGGGAGACGGTAAGGC
>NC_051416.1:25767281-25767416 GCF_015228065.2 Penaeus monodon
GAATGGTTTGCCCTTAAAGATGGTTCTCTCCGTAGGTCAGCACACCCCTTCGTCAGCAGAGTCCCCAAACAGAAGAGTCAGTATATAATGGCACTGATGCTGAACTTAATAATACAAGTCCCACTTCAGAAAAGG
>NC_051416.1:25767722-25767900 GCF_015228065.2 Penaeus monodon
CTTCCTATTTCGTTCACTAATCACAAAACGCAATTATTTACAAATCGAATGTGATCCTGGGATGACGCACTAATCTCCACTATTCCCCCCCCCCCCCCAACAGATGATGCTGACGGGGCCAAAGGCTTGGTTCTCGGGCCTTTTTTTTTTATGGATTTTATCACTATGTAGTCTTAAA
>NC_051416.1:25767931-25768016 GCF_015228065.2 Penaeus monodon
GGGGGGGGAGAGGGGTGTTTTGACGTTTGCCGTTTTTGGGTCTTGGGTTTTTGAGGTAGATAATGGAATGTGTGCGTGTGTTTTT
>NC_051416.1:25768355-25768457 GCF_015228065.2 Penaeus monodon
GTCCCCGTGTGTCTTTTTTCTTATTGGTTATTTTTCTCTATTCTCTATCTATTTTCTCCCCCTTTCCCCTATGCTTTTCCCTTTTGTCAAAATCTTCTCACA
>NC_051416.1:25768522-25769025 GCF_015228065.2 Penaeus monodon
CCCCCTCTCTCTTCTCCCCTCCCTCTCGTCCCTCCCTCTCCTTCTCCCTCCATTCCTCCGGCCTCCTCCCCCTCCCCCCCTCCCTTTCCCAACTCTCCTCCCTCCCCCCTCCTCACCCCACTCTCTCTTCCACCCCTTTCTCTCTGCCCGTCCACCTCTCCCTCTCCCGTCCCACTCCCTCCTACACACTTCATTACATCTTAAGGGATGCCCCTTCCACGAACTTCTGTCTACTTTTTTTTTTCATGCCCCCAAACTACCTATGTCGCTTTTCCTACTCCCCGACCTTCCCTTCCCTTTTACCCTACATGCAGTCCGAGAAATTTCCTCCTACACGCCTCGCCAAAGTTTTTGCCGATCCCCCCTTCCCGTCCTTTGTCTTTTCTCAATCCCCTCTTCTCTCAACTTTCTCCTCTCTTTCATCTCTCCTCCTCTCTCCTCCTCCATCTCCTTTCCCCTCATTGTTTGTTGGGGTGGGTTTGTTGTCATTCTTTCCCTTCTTC
>NC_051416.1:25769227-25769636 GCF_015228065.2 Penaeus monodon
GCTTACGTGTGAATGTTGGAATTATTAACCAATAAATTTATCATCCCTTTTAAACATAAACTTAACCTGATAACCTTATTATTCCTCATTTTAATATTAACCAGAAATAAATTAAATATAATAATGATCAGAAATACAGCTAAATATAATATACAACGAAGAAAAACGAAAAAAAACAATTAAACAATAAATTATTCAGTTTGTAATAAACTTCTAATTAAATACGAAAGACAACATACCAAGAAATTAAAAAGATACAAGAAAACTACCGCATTGTAGACAGAGGGAACAATGCATGTTTTTTTTTATCTAAACACGGTTTCAACATAATATCTAAGACTCGTTTGGTTTGTTTTTAACAATGCATTTTTTTATCTAACACGTTTTTAATCTAATATTATCTAAAGCG
>NC_051416.1:25769671-25769737 GCF_015228065.2 Penaeus monodon
ATAATAAGCTGTTTTATCCGATATTTCTAACGGAATATAGTGGTATAAATTCAACAATATAAAAGT
>NC_051416.1:25769818-25770147 GCF_015228065.2 Penaeus monodon
AAAATATATATATTAAAAATAAAATGATAGTATAGTGTTCGTGTGTGTGTGTGGTGTTGCTTCCCTTTCGAAAGACAGCCTCACCCCCTTCCTCCTCTCTGCAATCCCCGGTGGGCGGTTGGCGGAATGTACCCAAGCGATTTTCGGGGCGCCACCTTGTGGGGCCCTGTTACCCCTCACGCCCTGCCGCCCGCATCCACTTGGCTCCTCATCGGTCTCAGGATCAATAGGACTCTCCTGTAATTTTTTTTTAGGTTTTTTAAAGTTTTAAGAAAGTCGTGTACATTTCATCTTTTGGGGATTTTTTTTGAAACCCTTTTACAAATAAG
>NC_051416.1:25770181-25770600 GCF_015228065.2 Penaeus monodon
ATCTGATTTGGCTGTTTCTGAAATTCATAAAATAATTAACGCTGTAGGATTTTAAAAGTTTTTCCTGTATCAGCATTTCATTCAACAGACGAACTATAGAGTCGTTATCACTATTCACAATCATGAGTAGATTACAGTCTGTGATCATTACCTAGGCAGTGGACCTAACCCGTAAGGCATGAGTTGATAGCCGATTTCTTAATAAATGTAATGCTTTTGTTCTCAGGGTATGGTATACCCGCCCTCAACGTGATGGTGGCGAAGTGGATTCCACCCCTTGAGCGCCCGAGGTTCATATCCTTCACATATATGGGTAGGGTTAGTGGCTGAAACTTAGACCATTTAGGAGGATTGAGGTAGATCTCATGTAGGATCGGATCGTTAGTTTGTTTGTGTTAAGTTAAATATTTTCATGTATA
>NC_051416.1:25770634-25771076 GCF_015228065.2 Penaeus monodon
TTACAAATATCTTATTGAAATTAGTTTTTAATTACTTTTGATGATGTTATTATCTGAAATATTTCCTATGAGTTATGTTTAACGATCTTTACGTAAATATAACATTAGTTTTTTATATGACAAAAAGATCCGTGCATTTTGTAGTTGACGTGCTAACTTAACAGCCGTCCGACGTATAGAAACTTCGCAAAACATTAGAATTATTCTCAACTTTTTCTCATTAACTACATACTTTTTCGTTTGATCATCCACATATATCCTTGTTAATGTAGAATGTTTACTGTACTGACACTAATTCGAAACGTATATCGTCAAATTGTTTAAATTGCAATTACTCTGTTAACCTGATAAGCAGCAACATATCACTTAATACAGAGATAATATGAACAGAATAAATTTATTGCTTCTAATTCGCCATAAATCTAGAACCATTACATTGTAC
>NC_051416.1:25771102-25771502 GCF_015228065.2 Penaeus monodon
TCCAACTTCAAAACATTAAAATGGTTGCACTTTTTTGCACATAGTATGTATATTTCCATCGTTGTTACAAAGATTTACAAAGAAGAAAGAAAAAAATCACTCACATTTATTCTTGTTGCTAACGAAGATTTTTCCCAAACGACCTCCATTCCTCCCTTCAGCCAACTGCCTAGGCACCATCGTTGCACTACCGATGTGTGGTCTGATCATCGCCGAGGTGGGCTGGCCGACGGTCTTCTATGTCAGTGGTTCTATGTCCTTGGTGTGGGTCGTCTTCTGGATGACTCTGATGCATGACACGCCGAGGAACACCCCAGATATCGCCGGAGGAACGAGAGTATATTGTCAATGCTGTGAAAGCAGGACAAGCGCACGCAATAAGGTAGGTATGTAGGAGGGG
>NC_051416.1:25771647-25773295 GCF_015228065.2 Penaeus monodon
AAGTAGTGATGAGGATAAAGTTGCAGCAATAAAAAAAAATATTACTCATTTCCATAATACTGCAATGTAATGTTTGCTTGCTGAGCACGAATTTACTGTTAATATATAAGTTCTTTCCAGACAATATTGAAAAACAGTTTTGAATCTACATAATCATTATGTCTTTCCGTATCCTCCCAAAGACCAGCATTTTATTACTTTATGCTACTTTTTATTTATTTTTATTTGTTTTTAACAAGAAGGGAAAGGAATTGTACGATCTTTAAAAACAACTTCCTCTTTTTATTCAGCCCACGAAAACACCTTGGAAGAGCTTTATGCTGAGCGTGCCGCTGTGGGCCACCAATCTGGCTCACGTGGGAAGCATGTTTGGCTTCAATCTGCTCCTAACGCAGCTTCCTACGTACATGAGTTCGGTTCTAGGATTCTCCATCAGGAGTGTAAGTCTTCGCTGTTGGTCCATTCTCGCTCATAATTTCTTTTAATGATTGTCTGTCTGTCTGATAAAAAGGAATGGATACATCGTGGATACATCGTGGGTACATCGTGGATAACATCCGTGGATACATCACTGTTGGTCTTTCTCTTTTTCATTTCTTTCCTTTTGTGGGATGGTCATCATGAGTGGACATTCTGGTACATGAGTAGTTAGTGTGTAAGTGAACAGAAAACGAGATTTTTTTGGAAACTGAAATGACAGTTTGTTTCAACGAAAATGGGTGAGAAGTGTTTATTTCAGGCAGCAGTTGCCAAACTACCTAATACCGTACGCTGCGATCAAACGAGTTACGTTATCTAAGTAGTATTTTTACGACCATAATGCAAGGAATTTTTCCGAAGGCAGCATGTCATAAATCTGCATTCCATGAATACAAAGAATCACCTATTTTCACAAGCTTTTTTTAAATAAGAACCTTACCAAGATTTTTTCACAAACTTTTTTTCTTTTGCATAAGACCCCCATAATAACCACAAACTTTCTTCTCTTTCCTGCAGCCAAGAACGTTATCTCTCCTCCTCCTTTCCTCACCGCAGTTCCTCGCCCGTCCTGTGGCGTCCTTCGTAGACGCTTCTCACGCGCAAATACATCCCTGTTGCAACTTCTCGAAAGTATGTTTGCTTCGTTGTACAGTTTGTTGTTTTTTTTCGTTTTTGTTTGTTATAGTATTAACCAGCAAAGGGGTCAATGATGAGCTGTATATGTATTAATAGTGGTAGGTGTAATGGTTATATGCAGTGTGCAGAGATAATAGGAAGTGTAAATATTCATAATATATACATCGCATTTGGCTGTAGCGCTATTAATTATTGAAACTTGTAATCAAAGTGATTGATTTAATACTAAAGTGAAGTGAATAAATAATGCCTGTTTTTACTTACTGAAATTGCGCTATCATAGTCACACGTCATTACCAAAATAATGAAATCAAATTCTACTCCTTTCCCACCAAAACACAGCCCACATCATGACGGCAATTGTGCTAGTGACGGTCGGCTACGTGGGATGCAACGCCGCGCTTGCTGTTGCACTTTTTCCAGTTGCAACCGCTTTCTCGGGTGCTTACTGTTCAGGTCACATGCCCAACCACCTTGACCTCTCTCCGAACTTTGCAGGTAATGTGTGTTTTCCTCTTAAAATTCTATATTC
>NC_051416.1:25773771-25774133 GCF_015228065.2 Penaeus monodon
TTGTTTAGTCACTGTACATGCAAAGATAGCGTAGTGATAACTTTTTTATGGAGAAATGGAAGTAAGTTTATGTTAACTGTCTCTACAGGGACTATTCTGGGAGTTGGCAACAGTCTCGCATTCATGGTCTCTATGTGCGTGCCCGTCATTGTTGGTGCCATGACACCTGACCAGGTAAGCTCCTTCAGTTTACTTAATTACGCGGGAATCTGACTTTTAACATTTCCAGCTTACTGAAAGGGGATCTGTTCACGTAATGCCTGGTTTATTAGTGTCATTTCGTCTGTAGAGATAAGAGATTGTAGCATTTTGGTAATGTTGGCAGTAGTTAAGGCATTGGTAATTTATGTCGTGTTTGTAAT
>NC_051416.1:25774168-25774276 GCF_015228065.2 Penaeus monodon
AACGACATTAATATTAAAGAGCAGCCTCGGTAGTGGAGTACATCCGAATGACAAAACATCAACATGTTTCAGTTAATGATTCCAGTGATACCAAACACACATCCTTAT
>NC_051416.1:25774300-25774542 GCF_015228065.2 Penaeus monodon
ACTCTCTACAACAGAGCCTACAACAGTGGCAGTCGGTGTTCTGGGTGACAGCAGCTGTCTACGCCGCCACGTGGTTGATCTTCGCCACTTTCGCGTCGACTGAAATCCAACCTTGGAATTTTGCCGAAGACGAAGAGAAAACCGATATGGAGTCGCAGAAATTCTTGGAAGCCGAGAAAAAAGTCGAGATCGTGAGAAATGGAAATGCCGATACGAAGGAAGTCTCTTGAATAATATAGTGG
>NC_051416.1:25774626-25775100 GCF_015228065.2 Penaeus monodon
AAGAATGTGTAATGGTTGGTGCATCAATATCTTGATAAGGGATTGTTTTTGTAGCCGTTATCCGTTTAAGAATTGACCATTATTTTTTGGTGTTCATTAAGATTGAAAATATTGGGTCTATTGAAAGGTTTTATAGCAAGTGCGATATGTAGACCCTTAACGAAGATGAAATACAGTACTTCAAAATTGTCTCATCTTCCAAACCCTGTTTTAATATGCGTTTATCTGCTAATTTATCAGTACGATTGTGTTGTGTTATTCGGTGTTCTCCTTTTGAAAATATACTAATTCCAAATATTTTTCAAGATAGATGTAAATAATTATATCTGTATCAATATTCATTGTTGAAACATTAATTGGAAGGCGTCATGTATCATGCCTAGTCAGAATCTCTACTGGAACTTAATAATTATCACGGTTTCATTAACAACTGACTTGGAAATTAAGGTCTCTCTTTATCTTTCACTTTCTATG
>NC_051416.1:25775151-25775489 GCF_015228065.2 Penaeus monodon
TGCCTATAATAAAATGTTAGTGTATGATATTTTTTCTTTTAAAATATATGTAATTAGCCACTAGGAATTTATCCTTTTATTTATTTTTATTTTTTTGGTACAAATAATCACCAATCAAATGGTAATAATAACAACTTAAGCTTAGTAGCTATTGCACAAGGTCTATACTGATATAGACCAGCCAAAAGAAGCATCCACCAGAGGACGCTCCTTGAATAGAAAGTATAAATGAAAGTCACTCAGTATCATAAAATATCTGTATTTAACAAACGGTGCAGTGAGAAAGACTGCACATAATACGGTTACTGAAGCAATGTATTGTATTACCTTTCAAAGGC
>NC_051416.1:25775532-25777386 GCF_015228065.2 Penaeus monodon
CGACAGAATGTTAGATGCAATATACAGCTCTCATGAAGCACAAAGCATGCTCAGCACAGTGTTAGGAATACCTAGCCCCCCTAACTGCTCCATGTGGGGGTGGGGGGTGTCAAGACGTGCAGAACTATAAGGCGTGTTTCTTTTTTTTCCGAGTGGTAGTCTTCTGAATAGCTTCCGAATCCGCCAAGTGGTTTGACCACTCCGGCTGACAATCAGAGACTTAAACAGGAGTCTATTGCTTTTTAAAAATACATAAAAACAAAAACAAACATGCCTTTCTTCTGGTTGAAACACATTCCAGGCTCAGAGACCTGAGGATTATACACAGAACATGCCTGCACAACATAAACTTTCCTAACATATAATTTACAACCAATTATGCACATTTAAAGTTTTTGGATATAAATGTACAATATTCAAATGATGATCTACGCCCAATCCACAATAATGTTACCAAATTCTAAATTATTGCATTCCAAATACTTTACAAAATAACAAACACACTCCCCACATTACTAATCTTGTTAAAACATACTAAATTTAATACTTCACTACCTATACTCTTTATAGGTATTACAAAGGACACTTGTGACAGTGGCTCCTTAACAAGCCTCTGATCAACTTTCCAGTACCAAACACAAAATAAGAACTCTTCAAACATACATTCTCCAGGCCTTTGGTCTGTTCTTGTCACTTGGATTACACTTCTATCTTCATGTCTGAGACAACAGAAAAAAGTTTTGACAAAGACACATACACTTTTATATTTAACTGTTGTTTCAAGTCAAAATGGTCTCTCATCTTTGTGATGCAATCTTCCAGGGCAGTCTAAGTTTTCAAATAAAATAAGCTATTTTGGGGAAAATATCTTCAAGCACAGAACCAATTCCATTATTTCTTGACACGGAAAATCATCATCTTGAGCTTACAATGCTTTTTTAATGTATACATATCTTCCAACATCCAAATTAACATATAATCAAAGTATTTTTCCTAACATGAATGAGAAGCTGTGCGGTAATCACTTTGAATACAGAATACACTGGGGCTGAGTAGCACTACCATATGGAGATCCACCCACAGGATGAAAGCAGTACTATTACCAGTTATTTTCTACAAGCTAAATACTGTCTGTGATGGGCAGACCTATTAAATAAAAAAAGGTATTTGCAATCTCATCTATGCAGGATGCCTTGGAATATGCAAACCAAAATATACATAATATATATGGACAATACTATTTCAAGACTTCCACATAGATTTCTCTTTTTTTTCTGACAATATCCAAAGTCCCCTCCTTTACTTGCATTGGATGCTATATACACAACACAACCCCAACCTATAAATATTATTTCTTATGGCAGTGCTACCATGCTACATATCATAGCAGAAGGCATCACTAATCTCCCTAACAAAACATGAGCTCAATGGATGCACAACCTGCACAGTGGAGTGCCCATACTACTCTAAAGCTCTCTAACTCTACAAATCTCAGGAGCGCTCTTCAGACTAGTAGTGATATTACTTGTGGTGCCACTCAGCATAAAATTCTAGTCATGGAGAAGTCTATTGTACAAAAGCTTGATGTGGAGATGGGTGCCTTATTTGCACTCCTCTCCAGATCATTGCAAATCACAGCATGCATGCAGCAACCCTTTTCAAAAGTTTTCTCTTAAACTAAGGTGCTGAGTTTAAAGAGGTAGGTTCACCTAGTTCAAGAAAAAAAAAGACTGGAAGCAGGAGAAAAGAGAGGGGGGAGGGTCTATGATAGGCTGGTGGATCATACATCACTGTAAAATGATTACACATTTTGTTAAAATGACCTCTACAAACAGATATCTCTTCCGCAGCAGT
>NC_051416.1:25777970-25778556 GCF_015228065.2 Penaeus monodon
ACAAACTCTTCATCAACACATACAGTGGCAAGACCTTTCATCAAACTATTCTCAAATTCATGAAATCCTTAATCTATATATAGAGTATTTAGACTAAGCATGTAAGCCTAATTAAGGTGTTATGCCGAGTCCAAGAACTCATAATCAGTGGCCTTTCTGACAAGTTAACGAATGGCAATGATCACACCAAGAACAAGAAAAGAAAGATTTAAAAAATGTCAATAACCAAGTACAATACTACCTTTCTGTTCCGTTTCATTTTTGAACATGATGACTGGCTCAGAATTTGGAAAGAAGCTAAAGGCTATTTTATTTAAATTCACCTATCTCAGTCTGACAACCTGCAATAACTAACAAAACAGCTTTTTCATGCCACTATCGCATAAAAAAAATGAAACATACCCAAAATCGAACTGCACTTATCAAGTTCTTTCTTTGTAATTTATTTTTTGTATTAGTGACGTATCAAACGTAATGTTAATTCTATTACATTTAAGATAATCATGTTAACACATTGTTACTCTGGGCAAGCTAAGACCTATCATCTGTAGAAAATATGAACTGACCTTTATGTTAACTTACTTAC
>NC_051416.1:25779367-25779478 GCF_015228065.2 Penaeus monodon
GATCAGTGTGTGTTAAAACCTCTAATAATGTGGAATGAGATCGTTTCACACTTATGACAAATGACACTGGCCATTAGTATCACAGTATTAGAAAGGCTTTCTTTAGGTCAT
>NC_051416.1:25779562-25779899 GCF_015228065.2 Penaeus monodon
TTCAAGCAAAGGTATCAAAAACAAACTGTGAATTAACATTAACCTGCTATCTCCCTAAACCCTTGATAGTTTCTCTTCCCATAGAAAGTTCACAGAGCAATAAAAAAGACCTACATAATCCAATGACAACAAACATGAAACAATACAGAGGAATTATAGGGAGTGATCATTCCAATACAGTAGAGGGCATGCTCAATGAATGGTTTAATAAATCCTCCCTTTCCTTGATATATTTATATAATTTCTTTTTCATTTTTTTTCTTTTTTAGATACAAATTGAGAACAATCTTAACTTGAAAAAACAATAGCTCTCACACTACATCAAATGCCACACTAT
>NC_051416.1:25779932-25780764 GCF_015228065.2 Penaeus monodon
CTGGGGTGGTCCCTATTGCAAGCTAACATTGCTTGGCTCTGTTGATGAAGAAAACTGCTGGAGGAATCCATCACAACCTGCCTATCATCATGATCTATTGGTGGAGTGAGTCCACTTGTACTACTGTAGAATGCAGTGGAAATTGTCTAATGGACTGTTCTGATATCTTGCCAACTGTGGCTTGCTACTCTGCCCCAGTAACCTATACTTATCAACATAAACACTGAGTATGTGTGTATATAATAAAGGATATATATTCTATACAAATGAGAAGTGTTACTGAAACAATTATGTTCACACAGCATAAATTCAACAAACAAAAATATCCTTTTTCAGCTTGAATTCAGCATCTTAATTCTAAATATGTATATAAACAAAAATGAGACTGAGCCACAGTGGTTTTCAAACACTGCAGCAGTATGAATTATTCTGATTATTTTTTCAACAGTTTCCAGGAGATGAATCATTTTCTGGTAACTGTAACATCAGACATCTTCATTTACAATGAAACCTGTATAAATAATGGATAAAACATACATGGTAATGCACATACTGAAGTCATACAATACAGGACTATGTCATACTTAATTAAATATCTTGTGATCAAAACTGATTGCCCATAAATAGTTAAAAAATCTATCATGTCCCTCAAGTGCTTTGGATATGCTAGACTGGATCAGACACACTACTACAGCAGATTAAAACTTTCTCCTCTGTCCAAACAAAATGGACCATCTACCTCTGAGGTTTTGTCTATTTACTCATTTTTCCTCTCTTTGTTAGTCAGCATATGTGCCAGCTTGAACATAAACTCAAATCAAATTGTACGCTG
>NC_051416.1:25780826-25781813 GCF_015228065.2 Penaeus monodon
GGGGGGGGGGTTGTTTTACTATATACTGTATCACACGGTCACTCCCTCTTCTACATCACCTCTTCAATACATATTAGATAAATGATATACAATTGTTATTAAGTAGTTCTGTATTATACAGGGATTTCACTCTTGTTTCACTAAAAGTCACATCCATGTCACGAAAGTCCATTGTCCTTTGGGATACATCTTGCTGTGCCCAGTCACATACATGCTATCTTCATCATCTAGAAACAATTGTTTGCGGTGTGTACATTCAATTATGACATAATGTGTAGTGTCACTTTGTACAAAAATTGGTGTTAATGACCATTCACTTTGAGTCTGCTTGGGGTACATCTGCAGATCTTTGTACTGGACTTCCCATCCTATGCACAGAAGCCAAGAAATTACTTGAACATTAAATCTAAACTTGGCAAATGGCTCGTTCCTCTACACTTAACAAAAAAGAGCCTTTGGAACAAAAGAAAATTGCTGCTGAGTGGTACATTCACTAGTAATGCCACTCGATCAAGCAAGTAGTCCTAGGGAATCAGTGAACATAGAGCTCTAAAGTTTAGAATTTCCACATGGAAACAAACCACGCATGCTTGATGAGACACTCTTCTAACCCAGCAACAACTTTCATTCATAAGCAAAGCCAAATGTGAACTGAAACAAGACTCTACTTCTCAGAACATATAAACTGCAATACATTCCAAACAATAAATGATACAACTCCTTTCATTTCAGCTATTCATTTCTCAAATCTGATTCCAATCATTTTACCACAATGGCACATTTTTTTTTTATAAGCCTGTTTACCCTTGCATATTCATTCTCATGAAATAATGATAATTCCATCTTATTTTTCTTTTGCAAAGCAAATCATTCACTTTCTCTGTAGGGAAATCTGTTAGAATTTTGAATGATAATGAAATTAGCTTATTTTTTCAAAGATTACTCATTCTTCAGGGAATTTCTGCTTCAGGCAAATGTAACTACAGC
>NC_051416.1:25781885-25782295 GCF_015228065.2 Penaeus monodon
GAACACTTTAAACCAATTGTGATCAACTATGTAAAATATGCCATACAGATGTTTCATAAAATAATACACACTTAATTGCCACATTCTGGTTAAAGGACTTCAAACATGTGTATCACAAAAATTATGGAAATTAATCCTCAATATATGATGAATCACATACAAAACCATTTTTGAAATAAAAAAATCCTATCCTGTCGAAAATTCTCCTTTCTAACTTAAAATATCTTATATACAAACCTACCACTATTAAAATATAAATACATAAATTATCAAACATTAAATTGTGATATCAACAATAAAAAAATCAAGATACTGTTGAATACTTACTAGAATCAATACGACTCAATAATAAAAAACAGTGCAAAATCTTAACAGATGGGACCTTCAACAAATAAATGGAAGTAAATTCA
>NC_051416.1:25782352-25782461 GCF_015228065.2 Penaeus monodon
TACCCCTTAGTTATGTTCATATGTGTGCAACTGTTGTGTCAAGTCATTGAAAATATACCATTAACCTTGTCACTTCACATTCATACAGCATGAAAGAGGGAAAAATGAG
>NC_051416.1:25782540-25782940 GCF_015228065.2 Penaeus monodon
AAAGTAGCAACCAAAGAGTTGATTTTTACGTACGAAGATAAATGTTTTGATATCATGCCTTTATCCTGGTTATGTGCGACTCTGCAAGTCATTGCCACTGTGTTTTGTGAAATTTTCTCTTATTACTTATAACTCATCTCTGTTTTGTTCACTTTCATCTTTTAATTAAGCAGTTCATCAGCATGAAGTCCAATTACACTTAGTGTGTAGGTGTGGGTGCTAGTGGTGTTTTTGTGTTTATGAAAAGGGAGGGGGAGAGGAGACAGAACAATGACCTGCACTACACATTATTTGCTTAATAATGCACATTCATTACTCTTCTCACTGAAATATAGATAAACATGAAACACTTAAACTATCACTTATACATATGCTTGAAGTAAAGGATAAGTAAAGCTGC
>NC_051416.1:25783886-25783973 GCF_015228065.2 Penaeus monodon
CTCTGTTATTGTGCTTAATTGGTTGCCCACTTACATGTTATAATGTAAATTAGTGGAAGCAGAACCTTAAGCATTAATGGAATGCAG
>NC_051416.1:25784046-25784269 GCF_015228065.2 Penaeus monodon
ACAATACAAAGAAATTCAGAGTTCATTTTGACCATTAGAAAATAAAATGTTGAGGTTATTGATAACATTAAATAGAATAACTTCAAGATTGATTGAAAGCATGAATATGTTGACGGGTTCGCCTAATATCCATGAAAGTGCTCGGTAATTGCACCTCGCTTAAAAGACAGTTCATCAAATCCTTCTGATTGCAAATATATCTAGTTTCAAAGCATGCATCCAA
>NC_051416.1:25784330-25784469 GCF_015228065.2 Penaeus monodon
ACTCTAAAAGGTTCTGCATTGTATCAAGAAATTACCGGGTTTCTTTTGTCTGACCCTAATTGTATGCTAATAACACTTGCTGACGAGGTAAATCCTGTAATACTTGTTCTGTGGTCAGAAAGCTGGTAAGTAACTTGCC
>NC_051416.1:25785113-25785429 GCF_015228065.2 Penaeus monodon
CAGGCTGGGATGCAGCCCCTATATAAGAACCTATTTGTTTTCCCAAAAAAGGTACTTTTTCTTTATACTTTGTGGGCCTTGATATTGTTTGTGATGAATTCTACTCAATTCCAAGCCAATTATTAATTTCAGTAACATAAACAGTTGATGAAAGAAATCCCTTTTATGCTCTCTTAATAACAAAATCTCTTTTTATGTTGAATTCTAGCAACTTCACTTTTATTACCTAAAAGTGCCATATCCATTAGTCGCTTGCTTGGACCAAGGCAAATATTTAGTAAAATGATATTTAGTATCAGATTTTGTGGCCCTAAGA
>NC_051416.1:25786038-25786832 GCF_015228065.2 Penaeus monodon
GTTCCTTTGTTTTTGTTGACGTGATGGTATATTTGGTATAGATCATGTCATTGTCTGCTTGTTATGAATATGAAAATTCTTTATGCTTTTATCCAAGGATGCATCATGTTGGAGTCATCTGCAGAATTTTGGAGGTTCTAATGTTATGTATGCTTCCATTTGATTATTGATGATTCCCTTCTTTCTTTGTTACGGTCATTGTCATTATTTCTCTCTTTTAATGTCATGTATATTTAGTAATAGTTATACAGTACCAGCTTGTATGCTTTTATCTCCTAGAGGAATAATGGCTGCAATTGGACCTATTTACTGCATTGGAAATACGTTTTTGTTTGTTACTCCTTGTCAGTGGTAGTGTTGTGGTTTCCTTTTTTCGGGCGTGCGATTGTTTTTTTTATACGTTATTCTAAGTCCGAGAAGCAGAGATTTGGTTCTCTTAGGCTGTTCAATTCCTTTCCTTGGTTTGTTTTGACAAATTTGATGAATCTGTTTGAGTTCTATAGAAATTCCAGTGACTGCCTTGGCTTTTCAGAGATATTTAACATTTATGGTTTGCACATAGCTAACTTTTTTACACAAACTATTGCACAGCTGTCAGCAGAAAGTATGGCTTTGCAGTTCAGGGTGACATTGTTGACTCCATGAAGGCAATTTTTCATGATTTTGTATTAATGGACAAATTCCTTATCTTAAGATATGTACAACTTTGTCATTGTAGGTATGATCTTCAGCTTGTACCAAAGAGTGTTGGCTTTATGTAAAATGAACCATATAAAATATATTGCAAAGAGCGA
>NC_051416.1:25786876-25787335 GCF_015228065.2 Penaeus monodon
CACTTTAGTCATATGTGATCTAGAGCATTGAATATAAGTTTTTATGGGTTTGTATCCCACACTTATTTGTTTACAATATACTGCATATTCATATTTACAGCAGTAATTGTTTACATATGATTACCTATTTGTTTGCTATTTTTTAAAATTAGATGCTTTTTATTTCATTGTCTCTTGTGGCTTTTATGTTTTTTTTTACATTTAGGATATAGAATTTTTTTTTTATTACCTTCTAGTTATTAGCATTTTCCAGTTTTCCTTATCTTCATTAATATTATTATTGTTGTACTCTGTTATTTCTTTTGGTCTTTTGTTGGCATTAGATAACACATTTTATCTCAGTGCCACCAGCTGGCTAAAAAATTGAAAGGCCAGGAGTGCAGGCAACTAACATGTTTGTTTTCATGTCATAAATGCACTTGTTGCAGAAATATATGAAACAGTATGTTCATATTACAG
>NC_051416.1:25787381-25788143 GCF_015228065.2 Penaeus monodon
ACCAAAATTCCCTCTAAAGTATCCAGTCACTATGGTACAAAGTCTACATGATAGAATGCTATGAACTATGATCATCTCAGTCCAGTGATAACATGATATACATGTCCATGGTGAGATTGTCATTCTTAACATGGCATGTTACTCATGCCATCTGGAGACATAGGATCATTTTGTTTTCATGGTAACACTTAATGTTTGTTTATATATCTATATATTGGTAAGGAACACAGGTTAAGAATAGATACAACTTTTTAAAAAAATGTGTGAAAGACATTACTTATAGTACCTACCTAACAATTCTCTAATTTTTAAACTCTTAACTCGTTGCACCCAGGTATTAAGAAGCATTTAGCCAAATTTTTGGCATGAGCCTAGATATTAACATTGGCCCAGAAAGAGAGATGTTCAGCAAACAATTGAAATCAACAAACGAGGACTGTGCAAACATTGGCTTTCCTATGGCCAACTCTATGATTTAGATTCCCTGGGTACAACATTTAAAGTTCAAAATATGCCAGTTGAAGTTCCCTTATGTGTGCATACTGGTTAAAAAATGTTATACAACTCATCCAAATGGAATTGTTCAAATGATCCATAATATGAATGCATCAAAATTATGTTTATTTGAATCAAAATAATTATTCATTAAAATAGACCAATGAAATGCATATTTCTCTTCCTGTCTGTGCATGCAGTATCAAACTTTTACTGACTTTCAGGAGTTGATCTTCATCTTTATCTGTGCCTCCTTATCCAGTTTTG
>NC_051416.1:25788167-25790274 GCF_015228065.2 Penaeus monodon
GTTACAAGCTGAATTGATTGGGAAGTTATCACTACAATCACTAGTATAGTCATAGATTTATAAAGAAATTTATATCTCATAGTCCCAAGTTGAAATATTTGCATTATCCTGAGTCTAATTATGTGTTTTGTTTTAGCATTTTGTTGGTCTTCCCTAAAACAATACCAAAACGTGGAGTCAATATTTGTCATCCTGACAAGTTCTTTACAGTTTTTTCCCACAAATGAGCAGAAGGTTAAGACAGAAGTATATTGAAATTTATCAGTGTTGTATTCAATTTTGTGTAAACAGGAGTTTAGTAATACTATTGTTGGTGCTGAAGATGATTTTATTTCCCTAAAGGAATTTAGAAATTTCTTCCTTTGGTTCTCTTTACCTCAAGATTTTATTTTCATCAGGAACAACCTTGAATTCATGATGTGATGAAGATTGTTACTAGAACTCCTGGTCTGATGTACTGAGGCTGATGATTTCATGCTCTAACAAGTAAAATGTGAATTAACCAGATACTTGTAGGGTTTATGTCAAAAAGAAAATTACAACTGACTGTCCTAGTCCATCATATATGGTAGTCATTATGGCATTAGGTAAATGATAGATCATCATACATTACTCTGTGCTTGTGTTTCATACTTTACAGGTGATATGATTACTACTAGAACAACCCTTTTTTGTCTCAAATGTCTCAGATTCTTTCCCCTTAATCTCTTTCTCTCTTAATTCTTCATCATTTGATATGTAAGCCACTGAGAGACAGTAACATGTGTTGCTATGCAGTAGGATTCTTGAAGAAGCTTTGTAGGATTGCTAGTTTGCCTTCTGTATTTGTCAAACAACTATGCTCATGCAATTTGTTTTGTCTCTCCTTAAAATAAAAGATAAAAAAAAGAGAAAAGTCAGGTAACTTAACACAAGTTTTCTTTCATCAGGTTAATTTGCCCTTGTCTGTGTTTCATTTAAAGGAAATTATGCTTATGATTTCTTCTAATATAATTTAAAGATAATTGTTTGCATTTCCATGTTTTTTTCTCACACTCTCTCAGTCTCTGTTGTCTCTCCTTTTGTTTCACTAACAGTTTTCTGTTTTATCTTGTGATTATATATTTGATTGCATTTTTTTTTTATTATGATATGTAATGTAAAGTAAAGTTTTAGATATACTTTAGTTACTTCATTTGTTTACATATAGTAATATTTATTAATATATGTGGAATGTACAGACCGAACATCAAGTTGGCAGACATGGAATCCAGCATTAGCAAGTGCCGTGGCATTGTGCGTCTTACTGACAGCCGTCCTGGTGGCTTTTTTATGCTATTGGCATCACCGCAAGGTAAGAGCAGCATTGTTCACATGTACTGAGGTGATGGGGTTGCTGTTGTTGGAGATTCCCACGTTTCCCATCAATAAAAACCCTGGGAATTATTGTGTGTTTGAATGTTCCTGTGCATATATGGGAGTATGAATGCGTGGTAGAGTTTTGAGGTATGGGTCCAAACTGTTATGGAAAAAAATATTTCTTATTTTGAAACTGCTTAAGACACTGATAATCCATTAGTGTTTCTTAATGAGTAATGAACTTTGTTATTACCTACCTGTGATTTATGTTCAGTTGGGTTTATTAAGTAAGTATCACAGGTATTATTTAATTTTTGGTTATTGGTTCTTTAACCCCCTGGTGGTCAGGCTGAGGTAACTCATCCATAGTGTCCCCGTTATTAGTAAACAGAAGGAAGTACATGGGAGTTGCTAAGATTAATTATTATACATCATATCAGTCAAAATTGGAGGAATAAACTGACAATTGGACCCCAGCACAATGAAAGTTGTTAACAGATATGTAATTTTCTACATGCAGACCATCAAGGGTTAATTCTTCAAAGCTTTAGAGACTGTTTTATCCACTTTTATTAGTGCTATTTAGAATATATATAGAGAAAAGAAGTGATATTGAATCATGAACGTCCTTACCAACAGGAACGCACAGAAAGAATCAGACATGGTTTCCGATGTAGATCAATTAGATCGTGGAAGTTCACAGGGCTACATACACCTTTCGAGATTCGGTTTGACCTCAGTGGTCAGCTCTGGAGTCATCTCACTTGAA
>NC_051416.1:25790374-25790895 GCF_015228065.2 Penaeus monodon
TACAAAAAAGCGAGAAATTGCGCTGAGTGTACTCTAGTAAGCATCGATCAAGCAAGTAGTCCTAGGAACAGTGAACATAGAGCTCTAAAGTTAGAATTTCCACATGGAAACAAACCACGCATGCTTGATGAGACACTCTTCTAACCCAGCAACAACTTTCATTCATAAGCAAAGCCAAATGTGAACTGAAACAAGACTCTACTTCTCAGAACATATAAACTGCAATACATTCCAAACAATAAATGATACAACTCCTTTCATTTCAGCTATTCATTTCTCAAATCTGATTCCAATCATTTTACCACAATGGCACATTTTTTTTTTATAAGCCTGTTTACCCTTGCATATTCATTCTCATGAAATAATGATAATTCCATCTTATTTTTCTTTTGCAAAGCAAATCATTCACTTTCTCTGTAGGGAAATCTGTTAGAATTTTGAATGATAATGAAATTAGCTTATTTTTTCAAAGATTACTCATTCTTCAGGGAATTTCTGCTTCAGGCAAATGTAACTACAGC
>NC_051416.1:25790967-25791381 GCF_015228065.2 Penaeus monodon
GAACACTTTAAACCAATTGTGATCAACTATGTAAAATATGCCATACAGATGTTTCATAAAATAATACACACTTAATTGCCACATTCTGGTTAAAGGACTTCAAACATGTGTATCACAAAAAATTAATGGAAATTAATCCTCAATATATGATGAATCACATACAAAACCATTTTTGAAATAAAAAAATCCTATCCTGTCGAAAATTCTCCTTTCTAACTTAAAATATCTTATATACAAACCTACCACTATTAAAATATAAATACATAAATTATCAAACATTAAAATTGTGATATCAACAATAAAATAAATCAAGATACTGTTGAATACTTACTAGAATCAATACGACTCAATAAATAAAAACAGTGCAAAATCTTAACAGATGGGACCTTCAACAAATAAATGGAAGTAAATTCA
>NC_051416.1:25791443-25791550 GCF_015228065.2 Penaeus monodon
CCCCTTAGTTTATGTTCATATGTGTGCAACTGTTTGTGTCAAGTCATTGAAAATATACCCATTAACCTTGTCACTTCACATTCATACAGCATGAAAGAGGGAAAAAT
>NC_051416.1:25791626-25792070 GCF_015228065.2 Penaeus monodon
AAAGTAGCAACCAAAGAGTTGATTTTTACGTACGAAGATAAATGTTTTGATATCATGCCTTTATCCTGGTTATGTGCGACTCTGAAGTCATTGCCACTGTGTTTTGTGAAATTTTCTCTTATTACTTATAACTCATCTCTGTTTTGTTCACTTTCATCTTTTAATTAAGCAGTTCATCAGCATGAAGTCCAATTACACTTAGTGTGTAGGTGTGGGTGCTAGTGTGTTTTTGTGTTTATGAAAAGGGAGGGGGAGAGGAGACAGAACAATGACCTGCACTACACATTATTTGCTTAATAATGCACATTCATTACTCTTCTCACTGAAATATAGATAAACATGAAACACTTAAACATATCACTTATACATATGCTTGAAGTAAAGGATAAGTAAAGCTGCATACATATAACCACACATACATATTATGCACATAAATATATTTGC
>NC_051416.1:25792525-25793368 GCF_015228065.2 Penaeus monodon
GCAGAAACAAAATGAGTCAAATTACCTTGAATATACAGAAGCAAAAGAAAATTCTCCAGACATATAAAACACTAACATATGTTTATGTGTAAATGCATACATGCAAGTCAAATGTTTATCATTATTCTTTGGGAAACAACAAGTGATGAACTACTGCTCTGCAATAAAGGTTCATAGACAGTTAAAAGTTTAAAGTGTCAATTACAGTCAACCCAAAATTATTAGTCAATGTCATTTGAGTTCAGACTAATCAGACATTAGTGTTATTTGGTTCATTTAACAATTTACTTCTGTTTTAAGTAAACAAGTCTTTCCCAGCTCCCAGTTTCAAGAGTTAGGTTTCCTTTCCCATCTTTTTTCTTTGATTGTTAGAAAGTACAACAATTTTAAAAGATATGTAACACTATGGCCAGTGTAAAAAGATGCTACTTTGCAGCTGATAAGGATCCACTATCTTAAAAACACAACAAACTATTGCTGCTTCTCTGTAAACACTTATCTTCCTATTACACAGATTTTCAGTGATATGCACAATGTTATAGTGGACAAGTACACTCTAGGTGGACAATCCAGAGGAAGTGAGACATATCCATAATCATTCTACTAGGCAATCTTTTCTCATTGAACAATGAAGCTAATAGTATCTCTCACTTGCTACAATACAGTTCTTTTGGCATAACACCTTAAGCACTCTCCTCCCTCACCAGACTTCTAAATTCAATTGTCAAGAAAGGTGTGACTGTAACCAGAAACTTTCAAACTAGGAAATGGAATCAAAGTCTTCCATGCTATACACAAATTACACATATGCAAGAGAGTACTTGTATACATTATTTTGTATCA
>NC_051416.1:25793440-25794833 GCF_015228065.2 Penaeus monodon
AAAGCATTTATGCACATATGTGTATAGATATATGCAGTTAAGAGGGAGTCTAGTACAGAATGATATGAATATGCATACAAAGATACAGCATTGTAGAGAAGAGCAGAAATGGTGTGTGTGTGTTCATGGCCATGTAAAAACTACATAAAAAACTTTTACTTGCACTTTCTACAGGTACAAAGATGACAATTAAAAATATCAACCCTTTAAATAACTGCCAGATTGAATAAACTTGACGTTAATATATGAGCAACATAAATTACTTCAAAGTACGTTTTTTTTGGTGTTCTACATACCTCGTTATAACAGAGTGCACAGTTGCTGAGCCTATGAGCTACTACCTAAGTATGGAGAAAAATGTGCATTTTTTACTCATTCATATATGCTTCTTTTGCGTAACACGCAACTCTCATACAGACATGCACATATACACCGTGTCTCTTCTCACAGTATTCTACTGGGCGTAGCATCCGATGGATGTCTATCTTTAAGGAATTGAACACAGTTAATCACAAGGTCTAATAATCTCCTCCTCTGTGGCATTGTATCTTAGCACTTGAGGTCATCATGAGCACCCAAGTTGGCAAGAGTCTTCTTGATGCGCAATGCGGTCAGTCGTGCTGCTGCATTGTGATACCAGCATTCTTTCATAAGCTTGCTCATCACTCGCAGGTCCTGCAATGTCATGGATGTTATGAGGCTAGGACATTTCATATTTTCTAGCTGGTGGATAAAGGAAAGGCAGGCATATATCCAACAGTATATCATAGATGAGGGTTTGTATGCGACTTCTAACACAATAAGCTTGCAAATTATGAACCCATTCATAATAGGACTTCCCTAAGCCACTGCACTCACCCAACTGCACAAGTAAAAAAATCTGAAAACCCAATGTTCTGCTCTGAAAACTTTTTGAAAAATGGTATACAATTTTTTCTTCAAAATTGAGGCTAAAAAATCTGTAAGATAACTTCTGACAGGCTATATCTTCTCAGTGACCACAGACTGGGCCAAGCAAGTAAAAAACTGTTTACTGCACACAAGCTGGGAAGTATCCATGCAGACACCTGCCACCTGGCATTTGGACTCGGTATTCAATGACATGATTAGACATCATCCTGAGCAAATGGTTTAAGGTGTCAGTGAAGAAATAAATAATGTGTGAACGTAAATCTTATTGAATGTACAATGAATATTCTTACCTCACAGGACTGCCACTTATTTGGTATGACTGGTCGTTGTTTGTATATACAAACCACTTTTCGCATCTCATCAATGGTTGGATCATTAGGAACCATGTCATAATATGGTAACTGGTATTCTTCACATCCACCACCTGTTAGAAAAAATATGGATTCAAAGATCAGACTAAAAAACATTCCATTCCCCCCCA
>NC_051416.1:25794858-25797186 GCF_015228065.2 Penaeus monodon
TCAACTAAAAATACAAATTTTGAATTTACATCTTAAATACACTGAAATAGAATTTTGTTATTACCTGTGTTACATCTCCTAGCAATCTCCCAATACACAAGACCAAGTGCATAAACATCTGCACGTTTGAAGGAATCAAAATGATTCATGTTCATTGACTCATCCAGACACTGGAAAGGAAAACAGTACTTTAGATGATAACTGAATCACAAAGTGTTATGATTTTCAGTTTTTATTAATACTTTTTAAGAACTTAGAGAACTGGAAATGACTGCTGTGGCTTTTAGGGTAAACTTATCCACACTTAAAAATTTAAACATACAAAATACAGATTATCTCAAATGCAAGGAAAACAGCTCGAGCAATAACCAAAATGTAATATAAAGTACAACCACCCACCTCTGGAGCAAGATATCGTTTTGTTCCCACCCTGTTGTTGGGGACAATGTCCACACTGTCTGTGGCTGAGTCATATCTGACTGCTAAGCCAAGATCAGCAATGGCACAGTTTCCATTGGACTTGACCAAAATATTTTTACTCTTTAAATCTCTGTGAGCAATGGCTGGCTTTCCTGTAAGGAATAAAATATGGGTTAAAATTATGAAGTTATTATACTCCACTTTTGACAACAGACAAAATTACTGAATAATGTCAAAATGAACTTTAACACTCCAAATTTATTCTTGTTCTACCATCAACTCTCACAAAGAAATCAGATATCAATTCAGCAGCTGCAAAGCAGGGTATGGGCAGAAATGTAGCTAGATATTTGGGGGATTACATACATATTTGGGGTTACATACTTTGAGGGGCCCCTGCACTAGGTTCTTAAAAAAAAGGGATATCCTTTTCATTATCTGATTTTAAACAATTATTACCTTTTTTCTTACAGATATATGTAGGGTTCCTGTTAATTAATAGCATATTTACAGTGACCAAAATGTACATCACTTCTGTGTAAAGATTACTCATTGATCCACTTAGCTTTCTTAACAGCAAAACCCTCTAAACTCATCTAAAACTACATAAAATGATGCTGCCTGACTTGATACAACACAAAGAGGATGACAGGCAAGCTTTTGGTATGCTAGAGACATTGCTTTTTTTGCTTTGTAGGAATTAATAACAATAATTGAGCTGATCTGTACTACCTGCCAAGTGATGAAATAAATAAATTTTGAAACCTTCACACTGGAACTTAACATAACTCTATCAAGACCAAAATATAATAGAAAAAACATCAGGGAATTTCTTTTGTATATTTTGATAGTTTAAACCCATTTTTTTGCTTCAAGAATTGAGAACTACACGGGACTGTGTATGAGACAATGGATGCTCACTAGAAGCAGAAAGCTTTAAATAAAGCAATTTAGTCACACACAGATAATACAGTCATACCTTTATTTCCCATGATATCCATGTGGAGATGTGCCAAGCCTGTTGCAATAGATAAAGCCATTCGAATCATTCCAGATGTCTCAACTGTGTACCGCATCAAGTAGTCGAACAGCGAACCCTTTTCATGATAGTCTGTCACAAGCCAAAGCTGTGTCCATGTTCCATTATCTGTCAAGAGATTTATTAATTTATTGTCTGAAATGCATTCCACTTACAGGCATTCTTCTCTGTCTAGAATTTCCTAAAAACAAAGTAATATATTGAAATTGTAGAAATATAAAAATATACACTATGTCTAAATTGTAATATTTTCCCCATTTCTATATAAAGTAAACTAAGCAGAATTGCTACAGGTACAGTAAAAACAGTCCATAACACAACACACCACTGCATCACACCTTTATTATCTGCTGCAATGAAGCCAAGGATGTTGTCATGACGCAGCATCACTGTTTGGTAGATCTCAACTTCCCGGAACCAAGAACGCTCATCCCTGTATGAGAGTAAAACACATGTTTTATGCAATTCACAGGATTACAGGAAAGTGATTTTAGTCCATGGAATCACTTAAGAGTAAGGTAAACATAAAGAATTTTATGTAAACAATTCTGTTGTTTTAACCATAAATTTAAAGAACAGTCTACCCTTTTTCAAGCCATCTTTGTAGTCTTTACTCCATAACATTATAACTAACCTTGAAGAAAATATTTTGACAGCTACATATTCTCCTCGCCATCTTCCACGCCACACTTCTCCAAAGCGACCCTTGCCAATGATATCAATTAACTGTATCTGTCGTGCAATACTTCGCTGCACTAACAAAGGCAAACCTGTGCATTGGGTGAGAAATGGCCATTAAGTACAAAAATTATATTACTGTACAAGGTTTATTACACCCTTTCATCTGAACAAATAATTAACTCTGATGC
>NC_051416.1:25797247-25799614 GCF_015228065.2 Penaeus monodon
TGAATAGCATTGACAATGCAACAAGAATATGTTGAACAAGAAATCAAAATGACTTATTTACTTCAACATACAAAGATGATAATAACTAGAGCAAATTAAAAATTTGTGTTATAAAGCAATCAAAAAATATATACTGGCAAACATACAGGCCAAAATTTTGTAAATACTCATAAGTACTCTTCTGTCTATAACCTTTTGTTATAATATATTGATAATAATAACATTTCTTCCAAGTCAGAGAAATGAAAATCTTACCAGAGCCTGACCCACTTGAGGTCAAATCCATGAATTCTCGAATAGGTGTATGTGAGCCCATGAGTGGAACTTCCGATCGATCTAAAATTGACTCTACATCTGGGAATCCATGTCTGATTCTTTCTGTGCGTTCCTGTTGGTAAGGACGTTCATGATTCAATATCACTTCTTTTTCTCTATATATATTCTAAATAGCACTAATAAAAGTGGATAAAACAGTCTCTAAAGCTTTGAAGAATTAACCCTTGATGGTCTGCATGTAGAAAATTACATATCTGTTAACAACTTTCATTGTGCTGGGGTCCAATTGTCAGTTTATTCCTCCAATTTTGACTGATATGATGTATAATAATTAATCTTAGCAACTCCCATGTACTTCCTTCTGTTTACTAATAACGGGGACACTATGGATGAGTTACCTCAGCCTGACCACCAGGGGGTTAAAGAACCAATAACCAAAAATTAAATAATACCTGTGATACTTACTTAATAAACCCAACTGAACATAAATCACAGGTAGGTAATAACAAAGTTCATTACTCATTAAGAAACACTAATGGATTATCAGTGTCTTAAGTAGTTTCAAAATAAGAAATATTTTTTTCCATAACAGTTTGGACCCATACCTCAAAACTCTACCACGCATTCATACTCCCATATATGCACAGGAACATTCAAACACACAATAATTCCCAGGGTTTTTATTGATGGGAAACGTGGGAATCTCCAACAACAGCAACCCCATCACCTCAGTACATGTGAACAATGCTGCTCTTACCTTGCGGTGATGCCAATAGCATAAAAAAGCCACCAGGACGGCTGTCAGTAAGACGCACAATGCCACGGCACTTGCTAATGCTGGATTCCATGTCTGCCAACTTGATGTTCGGTCTGTACATTCCACATATATTAATAAATATTACTATATGTAAACAAATGAAGTAACTAAAGTATATCTAAAACTTTACTTTACATTACATATCATAATAAAAAAAAATGCAATCAAATATATAATCACAAGATAAAACAGAAAACTGTTAGTGAAACAAAAGGAGAGACAACAGAGACTGAGAGAGTGTGAGAAAAAAACATGGAAATGCAAACAATTATCTTTAAATTATATTAAAAGAAATCATAAGCATAATTTCCTTTAAATGAAACACAGACAAGGGCAAATTAACCTGATGAAAGAAAACTTGTGTTAAGTTACCTGACTTTTCTCTTTTTTTTATCTTTTATTTTAAGGAGAGACAAAACAAATTGCATGAGCATAGTTGTTTGACAAATACAGAAGGCAAACTAGCAATCCTACAAAGCTTCTTCAAGAATCCTACTGCATAGCAACACATGTTACTGTCTCTCAGTGGCTTACATATCAAATGATGAAGAATTAAGAGAGAAAGAGATTAAGGGGAAAGAATCTGAGACATTTGAGACAAAAAAGGGTTGTTCTAGTAGTAATCATATCACCTGTAAAGTATGAAACACAAGCACAGAGTAATGTATGATGATCTATCATTTACCTAATGCCATAATGACTACCATATATGATGGACTAGGACAGTCAGTTGTAATTTTCTTTTTGACATAAACCCTACAAGTATCTGGTTAATTCACATTTTACTTGTTAGAGCATGAAATCATCAGCCTCAGTACATCAGACCAGGAGTTCTAGTAACAATCTTCATCACATCATGAATTTAAGGTTGTTCCTGATGAAAATAAAATCTTGAGGTAAAGAGAACCAATGGAAGAAATTTCTAAATTCCTTTAGGGAAATAAAATCATCTTCAGCACCAACAATAGTATTACTAAACTCCTGTTTACACAAAATTGAATACAACACTGATAAAATTTTCAATATACTTCTGTCTTAACCTTCTGCTCATTTGTGGGAAAAAACTGTAAAGAACTTGTCAGGATGACAAATATTGACTCCACGTTTTGGTATTGTTTTAGGGAAGACCAACAACATGCTAAAACAAAACACATAATTAGACTCAGGATAATGCAAATATTTCAACTTGGGACTATGAGATATAAATTTCTTTATAAATCTATGACTATACTAGTGATTGTAGTGATAACTTCCCAATCAATTCAGCTTGTAAC
>NC_051416.1:25799638-25800405 GCF_015228065.2 Penaeus monodon
CAAAAACTGGATAAGGAGGCACAGATAAAAGATGAAGATCAACTCCTGAAAGTCAGTAAAAAGTTTGATTCTGCATGCACAGACAGGAAGAGAAATATGCATTTCATTGGTCTATTTTAATGAATAATTATTTTGATTCAAATAAACATAATTTTGATGCATTCATATTATGGATCATTTGGAACAATTCCATTTGGATGAGTTGTATAGCATTTTTTAACCAGTATGCACACATAAGGGAACTTCAACTGGCATATTTTGAACTTTAAATGTTGCACCCAGGGAATCTAAATCATAGAGTTGGCCATAGGAAAGTCAGTGTTTGCACAGTCCTCGTTTGTTGATTTCAATTGTTTGCTGAACATCTCTCTTTCTGGGCCAATGTTAATGTCTAGGCTCATGCCAAAAATTTGGCTAAATGCTTCTTAATACCTGGGTGCAACGAGTTAAGAGTTTAAAAATTAGAGAATTGTTAGGTAGGTACTATAAGTAATGTCTTTCACACATTTTTTTAAAA
Organism: Penaeus monodon; assembly: GCF_015228065.2. Classification (NCBI taxonomy): domain Eukaryota; kingdom Metazoa; phylum Arthropoda; class Malacostraca; order Decapoda; family Penaeidae; genus Penaeus; species Penaeus monodon. The sequence continues at coordinate 25,800,156 of NC_051416.1, forward strand.
AGTTGTATCTATTCTTAACCTGTGTTCCTTACCAATATATAGATATATAAACAAACATTCAGTGTTACCATGAAAACAAAATGATCCTATGTCTCCAGATGGCATGAGTAACATGCCATGTTAAGAATGACAATCTCACCATGGACATGTATATCATGTTATCACTGGACTGAGATGATCATAGTTCATAGCATTCTATCATGTAGACTTTGTTGCATAGTGACTGGATACTTTAGAGGGAATTTTGATT
>NC_051416.1:25800430-25800892 GCF_015228065.2 Penaeus monodon
CAGTAATATGAACATACTGTTTCATATATTTCTGCAACAAGTGCATTTATGACATGAAAACAAACATGTTAGTTGCCTGCACTCCTGGCCTTTCAATTTTTCAGCCAGCTGGTGGCACTGAGATAAAATGTGTTATCTAATGCCAACAAAAGACCAAAAGAAATAACAAAGAGTACAACAATAATAATATTAATGAAGATAAGGAAAACTGGAAAATGCTAATAACTAGAAGGTAATTTAAATCAATTTCTATATCCTAAATGTAAAAAAAAACATAAAAGCCACAAGAGACAATGAAATAAAAAGTATCTAATTTAAAAAAAATAGCATACAAATAAGTAATCATATGTAAACAATTACTGCTGTAAATATGAATATGCAGTATATTGTAAACAAATAAGTGTGGGATACAAACCCATAAAAACTTATATTCAATGCTCTAGATCACATATGACTAAAGTG
>NC_051416.1:25800933-25801685 GCF_015228065.2 Penaeus monodon
CTCTTTACAATATATTTTATATGGTTCATTTTACATAAAGCCAACACTCTTTGGTACAAGCTGAAGATCATACCTACAATGGCAAAGTTGTACATATCTTAAGATAAGGAATTTGTCCATTAATACATCATGAAAAATTGCCTTCATGGAGTCAACAATGTCACCCTGAACTGCAAAGCCATACTTTCTGCTGACAGCTGTGCAATAGTTTGTGTAAAAAAGTTAGCTATGTGCAAACCATAAATGTTAAATATCTCTGAAAAGCCAAGGCAGTCACTGGAATTTCTATAGAACTCAAACAGATTCATCAAATTTGTCAAAACAAACCAAGGAAAGGAATTGAACAGCCTAAGAGAACCAAATCTCTGCTTCTCGGACTTAGAATAACGTATAAAAAAAACAATCGCACGCCCGAAAAAAGGAAACCACAACACTACCACTGACAAGGAGTAACAAACAAAAACGTATTTCCAATGCAGTAAATAGGTCCAATTGCAGCCATTATTCCTCTAGGAGATAAAAGCATACAAGCTGGTACTGTATAACTATTACTAAATATACATGACATTAAAAGAGAGAAATAATGACAATGACCGTAACAAAGAAAGAAGGGAATCATCAATAATCAAATGGAAGCATACATAAATTAGAACCTCCAAAATTCTGCAGATGACTCCAACATGATGCATCCTTGGATAAAAGCATAAAGAATTTTCATATTCATAACAAGCAGACAATGACATGATCTATAC
>NC_051416.1:25802119-25802475 GCF_015228065.2 Penaeus monodon
GTATTGAGAAGAGGGGGGGGGGGTTAAAGCGGGATCTATCTTAGGGCCACAAAATCTGATACCTAAATATCATTTTACTAAATATTTGCCTTGGTCCAAGCAAGCGACTAATGGATATGGCACTTTTAGGTAATAAAAGTGAAGTTGCTAGAATTCAACATAAAAAGAGATTTTGTTATTAAGAGAGCATAAAAGGGATTTCTTTCATCAACTGTTTATGTTACTGAAATTAATAATTGCTTTGGAATTGAGTAGAATTCATCACAAACAATATCAAGGCCCACAAAGTATAAAGAAAAAGTACCTCTTTGGGGAAAACAAATAGGTTCTTATATAGGGGCTGCATCCCAGCCTGA
>NC_051416.1:25803084-25803227 GCF_015228065.2 Penaeus monodon
CATTTGCAAGTTTGGCAAGTTACTTACCAGCTTTCTGACCACAGAACAGGATTTACCTCGTCAGCAAGTGTTATCAGCATACAATTAGGGTCAGACAAAAGAAACCCAGTAATTTCTTAACACAATGCAGAACCTTTTAGAGT
>NC_051416.1:25803260-25803501 GCF_015228065.2 Penaeus monodon
TGCTTTGAAACTAGATATATTTGCATGCTTTGAAACTAGATATATTTTTGCAATCAGAAGGATTTGATGAACTGTCTTCTAAGCATGTTGCAATTACCGAGCACTTTCATGGATATTAGGCGAACCCGTCAACATATTCATGCTTTCAATCAATCTTGAAGTTATTCTATTTAATGTTACCAATAACCTCAACATTTTATTTTCTAATGGTCAAAATGAACTCTGAATTTCTTTGTATTGT
>NC_051416.1:25803574-25803645 GCF_015228065.2 Penaeus monodon
CTGCATACCATTAATGCTTAGGTTCTGCTTCCACTAATTTACATTATAACATGTAAGTGGGCAACCAATTA
>NC_051416.1:25804618-25804829 GCF_015228065.2 Penaeus monodon
GCACCCAAAATCCAAATTCTTTAAAGCAAAACCCAATAATAGACAGTAAAAGATTTCATGTTACTTTTTCCAATAATAAAGCATATGAAGTTCTAAACATGTAATGCCTTTGTTTCTTTTGAGTAACAAACACATTCTCATTACATTTCATTTACACAAACTTCAAAACTGTCATTTCATTGTTTATATGAACATTTCACTTTCTTTCTTC
>NC_051416.1:25804861-25804926 GCF_015228065.2 Penaeus monodon
TAGTGTAGAAACATTATGGTTAACTGTTATTTCACTAATTTAAACTTTTTTTTTCTCTCTGCCAC
>NC_051416.1:25804944-25807192 GCF_015228065.2 Penaeus monodon
ATCAAACTAACTGATGGTTTTCCATACTTTATATCACATTGAGCTCCTATTTGGTTTATTGAAATATCAAAGCTCCATTAGAATATGAAAATAATAAATAAACTAAATTTGCATAACATGGAACATGTATCCATTTCAAGTAAGGCAACGGAGAATGCACAAACACCATATACCACTGCATCACATTCCCACAATATGTAAACTCTGATACCATATAAAATCTTTGATAGTTAATGGGCAAAAGATTTACCCGTTCTCACCCACCCGATGCCTTCCATTACATGAATGAATAAATAACGGAAAAAGGAAAGCAAAAACAGACCTATTATCAATATCTTGTAAGTAGTTTTAGTGTCTTTCAAGTAAAAACAACAGCAACACAGAATACACTTATTGAACTGTTATCTATGGAATGTATTATTATCATCAGGCTATGAATGATCTTAATTAAGGAGAGCAGGGCATATTCTGAATATCTGTATATACTGACTATATTAACTATTGGTCTTTGTTCCATATTACTTTTATATCTTAATACCTCAAATGATATCTGCTATACTCCTGTACTTCAAATTCATATGTTTCATCATATCAATTAAAACACTATACTGATAAGAAAGACAAAATACTGATTATCTTAAAAGCTTCAGTAAAACACATTCTCTTCTCCTTAAAAAGACTACCTTTTAATAATTTTTGAATTCTTAATTCCATCAACACATTGATAAAATTAACTGTGAATCCAAACTATTGTAATTTTGCTCACATTCCTAATAATGATGCCACATGTAGGTAAAGTCTTACAGTATAAGGACTGATCGCATCTCCTCCCATACATGCCTGCTGCAGTTACACTTCCCAAACACAAATCATGGGACAAATTGACTCGGGTCAAGACCCTCAAAACTCTCTAATCTCATCTCACCTCGTTTCCGACCAGGGGTAAGTCTGTCAGCAATATCGCATTGCGTACTGTTGAAGTGCACATTACACATGTCATGATAACAGCAGCAGTCAGTCGCATTTATTGTTTCATTCACGATATAGTTGCCTTTGCCACAGGTGATGCGCCTCAAGTAATCCCTGAAAGCTCTGCAGCCTCTGCGAGACAATTATTCCTGTGTGATTGCCTCTCATCTTTTGCTTAATGTTTAGATGTATATTGCAATGCAATGCAGCAGAGCATTAATGCATAATCAATACTATATACAATACCATCTTCCATAACCCTAGCAAATGGAAATGGGTTTACTGCATACAGACCATACTATACTAGCAAGCAAAAGTAGGGAAAATGGAGTAATAAAGATTAGGAATTTTTAAAAAATAATAACAATAGACATATTACTAAAGAGAATATTACCACTGTTTAAACTAAGGAATAATAATCATCAGTTCTTAATTTTAATAAGCATAGTTCATCTAACAAAATAAGGCTTATAAAAAAAGAAACTACTAGTAAATAATGCTGATCTATCCTACGGACTAAACACATACACAACAGCAATATTTTATTCCAACTGAACAAAAATCAAACAATTTTACACATCAGTACAAATGTGTCTGAACTCCCCACACAATCACAAAATTAAAGCAACTACAATACAGTATATATTTCAGCAATTTGCCACTGGGAGGTGTCTGGCTTGTTGGTCTACCACAGGAGAACTTGTGCTATCTTCCATTGTGGCCAAGTTCATATGCACTGGGCTTAAATTTACAAATAAAATGTCTTTCTTATAATGCATAATTATTAACTTCCATCAGTCTAAAAGAATGATGTTTTTAGACTAACAGCTTTTCAGTAGCTAAGACAGCTGAACTCTGAAAAATGTCAAATTCACCAAAACCAAAAACTATGATGGATGTTATAGGAGAAAAAAAAAAAAAAACCCTGATTATAAAGTGAGCTTAGGATATTTTGGAGAGAGAGGGGGAAAAAATGGGAGCCACATTATCTTCAAAGTACCAGGCATCCTCCTTTTAAGTTTTGAACATATGAATCAGAAGAGGGGCAAGAGATGGTAAGATAAACTGAGGGTACACTACTCGGCCAAAACCTACCTGGGGGTTTGTATTCGGGAGGAAGGGTAACCTCTCGGTTGCAGAAGTCTGCATCTCCGCAACAATTAACAAATTTGTCGTGGTTGAGTGTGTTCATACATAATAAGGGTCTTGACTTCGGTTGTAACTGTGCCTTCCAAAAGCAGTTCCTAGGTTGGGTGTAGGAGGGAAAGACATTTACAAT
>NC_051416.1:25807263-25808090 GCF_015228065.2 Penaeus monodon
TTCACTTATGCACGAATGCTTATCAACCACAAATCAAATATTTAATAAAACATTTCAGAAAACTCAGCCACCCATCACACATGCTAAAAAGGGCCACCCACATGTGGTTAGCACAGATTATTCCGCTGTAATCCTTACATAATTAACAGGAACTTAGTGTTACAAGAAATAATAATAAAAAAATACATTCAGAAACTCATGAAGGTCAATGTATGCATTCAAATTTCATTTCCTGTTTCTTTTTAAGAATTATGAATTATATAATACATAAAATAAAATTATTCAAAATTATTAAAATAACACTATTAACAACATAATAACATTATCAATATTGATGGTAATATATAATGTACCCATTACCATAATGATTTAAAATTTAAAAATAGTAACAACCATAATACCAACAATGTTGAAATTCATAATGAAAAAATGATAACAGAACTTTAAACACCCATGTTGACAGTAACAATAAAAACAATTAAAAAAATATATATTCATGGTAATGTTATTATAATAAAATCAACAACATTAATAACAATAGCAAAAATAATAGTAATAATAAAATATATGCAATTATATCAATCTGATTTTTTAATCTTAATTATGGCAAAAGCCATAATTTAAATACCCGTTCCAATAAAAGATATGATTTTCCACTAAAGTATATAATTCAATTTCTTAAGTATAAAGTACTCATAAATAACTGCTGTTAATTGTATTTGCTACTGCTATTAGTCCACTTAAATTGTGCTTTAGTTACTGCTTAATTCTATTAACATGAAACATTTTTTCTTAAAAGAATATATCCCCATATGAGGGATGTGGAA
>NC_051416.1:25808180-25808334 GCF_015228065.2 Penaeus monodon
CCACCTGGCATTATTAATAGTATTTTTAAGATTTTATATCAGTAATACTTGTAATTAGCACAAAAATTAACCAAGGAACATAACTGTTTCTCTTATGAAATTTGATAATCAAATTAACTGATATCTACCTATAACAATAAATTTCCTGTAGCAC
>NC_051416.1:25808759-25809036 GCF_015228065.2 Penaeus monodon
TCTCCTATGATAAAGCACTCTCTAATGATCTACTAAGAAATATTCTAAAACATACATAACAAAAGAGGTACATATCCCTGAATCCTGAATCCCTGACAAAATGTAGGAATATTCTTTTTTCTTTGCTTTTGTTACTTTCAGTATTGTCAAATATCTTGCCCTTTCTCTCTCATAAATTCAGCCCAAACGCACCTAATAACTCCTTGAAAGGAATATCCAAGAAAACGCTGAACACAGACCAATATCAAATCTATCCAACCATACTTGTAGAGGCTCC
>NC_051416.1:25809576-25809830 GCF_015228065.2 Penaeus monodon
CTAAAATCCTACTTTCTTCCCATGAGGGGAAAGTATAAATCCTACATATTAGCATGATGGGAAAAATTATGTTCAGCATTTTGATCAAAATGATAAATGACAGTACTTCTATCGTCTAAAAAAATATTCACAAATAAAAGACAAAAAGAAAATAAAGCTTCTGATCCAAAGTTGTACATTTCCTCTAGGCAACAAACAACCCTCTATTAAATACTAATCTATGTTTAAATGTCTGAATCCTAAATCTTCTCTAA
>NC_051416.1:25809974-25810611 GCF_015228065.2 Penaeus monodon
TGATGTACAATACTTATGTCAAGAGCAGCAAAAAATGTATATCAACCTCCTCTCTGATAGTTTATACATCATTCCCTTTGTAAATTGTACCTTGCTCTATTATGGTCAGACTTTTGTCAGACAACTTCAACAGAATCAAGACAAAATATCCATTTCTGATAATGCATATATCTTTGATAATTGCCTATTGGACACCATAGCAATAGTCTACTTAAACTCTCAAAAATACAATCATAGAACATTCATATGGCAAATAACATTCTCTCTCCTCCTCATTACGAGATTATACTTTGAAAATATATATATTTTTTAAATCATAACAAATATATCAAATACCCAGTTGGCCCCATAAGGCTGAATGCATACATGCCAGGAAAATGTTATGATCCAAGTGTACGTGTGTGTATGTGTGTTCAAAACTACATATACATTAACCTCTTCTCTGTGTGTATTTGGCATTACTGTAGTAGATCAGATTTTCTTTTTTTTTTTTTATCTCTGATGCCTGATACATGCCAAGTGCCTTTAAACCTGAAAACCAGCTGGGAGGGGTTGTTGGTCCCAGAAAACTTATCATTATGAATTCTGTCTCCACCCATTAAAACTTTTGGAGTAATGATGAACCCTGATTTTTTTC
>NC_051416.1:25812522-25812725 GCF_015228065.2 Penaeus monodon
CCATTAGTAATTATGAGATAATTGTGTATATCATAGAAGAATCAATAAGACTCACTAATAATTACATAATACGTCTGATATTACCTAGAAGCTCTATCATTTTATCTACATACATTTTAAAAGATATACTCTACCAATAAAGGTCTTTTAATATATTTGAAGAATGGACACTTGTAGGAATGAATGGTATATTCAACAAACTT
>NC_051416.1:25812900-25814307 GCF_015228065.2 Penaeus monodon
TTCTTGTCTGGAGGAAACAGGCATATTATAACTGGGAGTAGTTTGGTGCATACATAAAACAACCACTCAAATGACAAACTGAATCATCCATTAACTTATTTCCAAGTGATCTCTTTTCATTCCTGTGTAGCAATATCCATAAAACTGTCTTATGGATCTGAATAAAGTTTTAAAGTATTATATACCACAAAGTTTTTTTTAAAGTAAATGCACTGTGCCTTATTTTCACATCCACACATACATGCTTTTTCAGTAGTGTGGCTGAAACTTTCAGGGGTATGTTCAGTATCATCCATGTGAAAGTGTACATGCCTTATATTCTAAATATCCTTAAACTGCCAAACACCTTACTTATTGTACATATTACTTATCCCTTGAACCAACTAGGTCAAAGAAAATCACCATCAATTCTCTATTGCACACAAACAATTACTTTATCAACAAGCCTATTTTCCAATTCACATTTCTTTCCCCTATCACATGTTCAAACTCTCAATTCATCTCTTTCCATCTATTGCATATCTTTGTACATCAGTAGAGGATTTTAAAATCTGTAACTCCCCTACCTCCTTCTCTATTTATACTGATAAATCTTTTGAATATATTTCAATAAAATGTTCCTTCAGCTGACAACGGCTGTTGACCCCCTTATATAAATATAAGGGATGTCTCGAAACCAAGCAAAAAAATTGTCACAAATGTTGAGATACCCAATCTTGTATCTGCATGAGAAAATGTGATTGGTTAGTCTACACGAGTCAACTGCTGAGAGCTACATAGTTGAGAAGGTAACCCTGCCTCACAAAATGTGAATATTGCTTTAAGAGACAGAAAGAAAACAACAAGAGTATAATGTCACCAAAATAAACATGCTATAATATAACTACATGTAAATTGAAAACAATAATGAAATCACTGTATATTTCAGCCAGGTGGAAAACTAAGATGATATCTATGTACATTTACTAAAATTAAAGTAGAAGACAGGAGATTGAAATAAGATCTTTTGAGTACAACTGAAAAGTGTATGGATACCAGAGATTAAAAGACAGTAACTGAAGGTAATTAGTAAATAAAATACACATTAAATGTGAAACTGAGGAACCATAACCAAAGACAGGGAAAAAAAAACTATTATTAAAGTGTATGACCTAAGATATCTTATTGCAAATGCAAATGTAACATAAATGACATGATTATGAAAATTTCAAAAAAGAATAAAAACATTTGAAAACACTAGTACAAGATTTTTCTTTTGACTATCCCCAGTCGTTCCACGCAAAAGTATTCAGCAAGTCATCCTCAAACAATCATCACATCACTTCATCAAAAAGAGAAATCCTATACGTTTCTCCAAAAACAGAGAAAGATTGGGGACAACTATTCAACAGCAAATGTATCATGTCC
>NC_051416.1:25814412-25815863 GCF_015228065.2 Penaeus monodon
TGTTTCTTGACTATATTAGATAATGATTCTGACAGATTTTATTTATGTGAATTTGGCACTAGATACTTCAAAAGCAATTGATAATATAAATAAAGGATTAAAAGAAGGATGACTGTAATTATTATTTCAAACTGCCAGACATCTATCAGTATGATCTTTTATTCCTTTAATATTCAGCATTATTTCCCGGAGACAAAACTATAAAGTAACCCATCTGCCACTTCCCAAAAAATTCTAATGTATTGGTGTGAAAAGAGTACTGAGTGTATGCTACTTAAACAAAAAAAATATAAAACATGTTTGTTTATCTAATGAAAATATCACACTTTTTGACAGTTTAATAAAAGAAAAGAAGAAAAAAGGGCTAAGTCTTAACTTACTGTCTTTTTGATTAATTGACACCACTTTATCCTTAATGTCAAAATTACAACTCAAGTATGGACAAGGACACAGTACTGTTAACTGTTCTTTTCACCCTTTTTAGTAGGACTTGAAAACTAATATTGAAGTTTCTAATTTCAATGTGAGTAGCAGAATGAAAATCATTAATTACTAAAATATAAAAATTTGAAAGAAAAAGGTTCTTATACTATATTTCTCACATGTACAATTTGCAAATGATAATACCCTTTTTCAAATCAATACTTCTAGTTCTTTAGTTCTCTCAAAACAATCTAAAAAAAATAACATGGAACATTTATACAAGTTTCCAATTTAATAATTAAAATATCCTAAGAAAAAAAGAATATCAGTATTTTGTGACTTGGCAATAATATCTATAGCTGAAATGAACTGTACACAGAAAATTTGTAAAAGATAATATCTCAATATAAACAAGTGTATGAGGAAAAACTTTTCCGTTAACATTAATACTTGAATTTCTCAGTATTAATTTGTGTGTATACTTCAAGAGCAAAGAAATCAAATACATGAGTATGTAAGTATGCATAAATTGAAGGTACCATCTGCTGTTTTGAGGCCATTTTTGTCTCACCTAAGTCTTTTCTCCTATCTAACATATCGGACATAATTTGATAATCCTAGGATTAAAACTACCTCATAAAATGGCCATTAAAAATTAATGATTCTGAACTCTTGCACACACCTGTAAAATTACCAAAATCCCAGAAAATGGCAGAAAGCCATCTCCAATTATAAATTTTGCACTAAATTCACTGCAAAACAGTGAGCTTATTCACTCAATTTTACACTTAAAAGTTATTCTCTATGAATTTTAAAATTATTAAGGAATGTTTTCTGTATCTGTAAACATGTAAAAACTATCAGAACATAATGTTGAATATTTTTAATTCTCAGATATTTTAACACTGTTACAAAATCAATGATCTTTTACAAATTCTTTACTTCAATTTTAGCGTCATATAGTAATATTTCTGAAATTATCCATTTGGAGAATGTTACGTTCCTGTGTGACAGCAACCTTTTGGCTC
>NC_051416.1:25815939-25816359 GCF_015228065.2 Penaeus monodon
AAGTGTTAATTCACAAAATCTTATCTAAGGTTTTGCTTTACCAAATTTAGAGCATGGCTATAAGGTCTCTTCCTTAGAGAGCAGCAGAATTAGATACCCAAATACTCCTCACACCAACCACAATCATTTAGCCTGTCATGCATCTGGTTTCTCATATCATATACAATATTGATATCTTTAATCGGATTACTTCAGAAGGTATCCAACAGAAAATTTATTATAACCCTAGGTTCATTTTCGTAAACTATGATTCAAAATAAAGTAATGAAAGTGATATAGAAAGTGTATGTTTCATAGTTCTTTTATGTAGCATTTAAACTTCATTACAGAAAATGTATTTACATCCATTCTTACCTATATTCCTTACTTTCTGATTAAATTACTTTGCAAAACTATAAAGCATTCACAGAAAATGATGGG
>NC_051416.1:25816511-25816645 GCF_015228065.2 Penaeus monodon
ACCCTCTATACAGTTTTGAAATTGATTTATAAAAGATTAAAAGAAAAGAAATGTTAGATGATCATTATTCCCATATCATATGATTATAATCTATAGTTGTGTTTAGCTTGTAGCGTTTACACACATACACACAA
>NC_051416.1:25817404-25817527 GCF_015228065.2 Penaeus monodon
TTGTGTGTATGTGTGTAAACGCTACAAGCTAAACACAACTATAGATTATAATCATATGATATGGGAATAATGATCATCTAACATTTTCTTTTCTTTTAATCTTTTATAAATCAATTTCAAAAC
>NC_051416.1:25818468-25820062 GCF_015228065.2 Penaeus monodon
GTTTTCACTGATTATAGTATATATACAAAGTAAATATTATTTTCCAAAAAGAATTTGCAAGATACTTAGACCCAACACCATAAACGTTCCCTCAGTGGAGTTCCATTCACGCAGCAAAGGCCAGCAACCATGTTAGTAAATGACCACACAGAGAGGAGTAAGTCAGCTCGAGCAAAAATGACCCACAATGCTCACCGCAAATGCTTCTATGTGCAAAAAATATGATTGCATGGTAAGGGGTTGCCAGCCGCTCTCGTATACCGACTGACTATGCGCGAGTCATGACACAATCAGTCCCTGGCAACCATCACAAACTGTGCCATGACACAGTCTCTCCAGCCAACCAAGCTGCCAACCTTAAGGTGCAATATAGCCAAAAGAGTGACCAGTCCATTCCAGGTGAAGACAGGTAAATCATCAGCCGAAGAAGAATGACCAAAGCCCCAAAAAGCCTACCAGTTCATCCTGTTGAACAGACCTTTTACCATACATTTTTTTTTTTTTTTTATCCTACACCAGTAAAACTGCCTTAGCACTGGCAACATTTGCTAATTGTGTATCATTGGAAGATTTGTGCAGTGTTGATAATTTTTCTCTTTTTTTTTCTACCAGATGTTACAATCCATAAAGACAAATAAGCATGACATTATCTTTAAAAGCAATGAATCAGATATTGCATACAGAATATGTTCAATGAAGCATTTATGTCTTTATAAATCTGAGACCTGGTTTTTAAATGGCATCATCAAAGGTGAAATTGCTAATAGTCTGCATGAGGAAGACAAAGAGAAGAAAAGTGAGGTAGTGAGAGCTACAGGTTATTAAAGCATAATAGCAGTGCACAAGTAGAATAGTAAGTCACGAGAAACCAGGATGAAGGGGTGGATTCATATTACTTGTGAGTGGTTAGTACAGAGCCTACAAGGTGGGGCAGGGAAGCCAATAGTCACACATGTGCCATCACCCAGCCTCTCTTCCATTATCCACACCAGTGATCCTGCATTTAATTAAATGGAATGAAACTTTATATCCCACTTTTTATTCACACTCAAAGTGAGCTGTACAGGAGTCCAGAATGATATCAGGAAGGGAGGCTGGGTTTGGGTTTCCCTTTTCCCTTTCCCCACCCCCCGGGCCCAGGTCATCCGAGGGGGGAACCCTTTGGAAAAAAAAAACGGGTGGGGTGGCCCCAGGGGAAGCAGAGGGAACCGGGGTTTAAGAAGTCAAATGTTGCGGGCATGAAGATTTCCTCCAGCCCATATCGGTACACTTTGTGGTAGAAGCCTCCAGGCTTCCAGCACTTGTAAGCCGACGGCTCGTTTTTGTCCAAACACGCCTGCTTCTTGCTGCAGCCAGTCAGAGTGACACACACAGCTGTTAGAGCCAAGTAGTCCCCAACACAGAGGCACTTGCTGGGCCCACACCTCCTCAATACTCAAGTCTAGAGCCCATTCCCACCAACACCACCCCATCCCCCTAGATCTTTCACAAAATAGATTTTCCCCTCACAACCTTGCAATGTTAAACCTTTTTGACTAATTTAGATAGTGAAAAGTGAGAGGCCTTTGTCCAAAAGATGTGGCTAAAAATCAGC
>NC_051416.1:25820094-25820186 GCF_015228065.2 Penaeus monodon
TCTGACATTTTCTAATGTCTTACTTCCAATTCAAATAAAGGAGGAGAGAAATCAGCCAAATTTTGGTAATACACACAAAATAAGTCCAAAGG
>NC_051416.1:25820227-25821138 GCF_015228065.2 Penaeus monodon
GGAGACAAAAAATTTGTATCATTGGGACAAGTGAAGCTCCCATTTTGCAATGAGTACACATCAACAATGCCTTTTTTCAAATCATGAATTAAAAAAAGTAACAAAGCTAATGTGCAGGCCCTATACCTCAGGGTTTTAAAAAAGAGGAAAAGGGAAGAATGTTTTTATCTTCAACCCCTTTGTTCTACTTTTAAAAAAATTTTAACATTTGCTTCAGTAATCTACAAAGATGAATCCTCATTTTTATATTCCTTTTTAGAATCATTCTTTGTTTTTAAAACATTTTATTTTTTCCCCAAAATAGTCTTTTTAAATTCACACAAATCAAAGGGGGCAAGATTTCCACATTTCTGAGATTCAGATATGGGGGGGGGGGGAGGGAATGAAAACTATGACAAAATGAGTGAGAAGGAAAGTACCCAAAAACAGAGGTCCCAAAAAGGGCCTTTTTGGGGATCATTTGGTTTATGCCCCCTGTCCAAAAATCCTTATTTAATCAGTTCATTGTAGTACACAGATGTGTTCTGGGAACCAAGCTAAAAATTAACAATGGGGAAAGTTGGCGTTACTTTAAAAAAAATAAATTATTATAATTGTAAGTTAATGAAGATATTTTAACATTACTTTCAAGAATTTACTAAAAATTTAGAAATACAGAATCAAAATGCTTACCAAAAGCAAGCTTAAAACTGACCTATGCTCAAGAAATCTAAAATACCATACCCAATAGTCTTTATAAAAAAAGCATTTTCCGATAGCTTTAAAAAAAGAAGATAAGAGAAATGACCTAACACTATCAAAAAAGAAAACAGAAAAAAAACTAAGCACAGAAATAATAAAAATCATTTTTCAATAGCTAGCTAGAATAGGGGAACCCAAACTCCGCCCCTTTTTAAAGAAAATTTAAAAAA
>NC_051416.1:25821327-25821921 GCF_015228065.2 Penaeus monodon
GTGAGACAACAAAATTTGTATCATTGGGCACAAGTGTAAGCTCCTCATTTTGCCATGAGATACACATCAACAATGCCTTATTTCAAATCACTGAATTTTAGAAAAGTAACTCATGCTAATGTGCAGGCCCTATACCGTCAGGGTTTAAAAATGAGAAGTGAATGAATGTTTTTTATCTTCAACCCTTTGTTCTACTTCAAAGAATTTCAACATTTGCTTCAGTAATGCTAACAAAGAGTGAATCCTCATTTATATACTTCCTTTGTAGAATTCATTCTTTGTTATTAAAACATTATATTTTTCCCAAACATAGTCTTTAAACTTCACACAAATTCAAAGGGGTCAAGATTTCACACATTACTGAGATCTCAGCATATTGGGAGGGGGAGGGATATGATGTGACTATGACAAAATGAGTGAGAGAAGTACCAAAAGCAGAGGTTCCCAAAGTAGGCCTCCTTTGGGGATCATATGGTTGCATGGCCGCTGTCCAACATCCTTATTTAATCAGTTCATATGTATGTACACAGATGTGTTCTGGGAACCAAGCTAATAATATTAACAATGGGAATGTTGGCGCTTACTGTGAAAAAA
>NC_051416.1:25821964-25822643 GCF_015228065.2 Penaeus monodon
TAACATTACTTTCAAGATATCACTTCAAAATTCAGAAAATACAAAATCAAATGCTTACCAATAGCAAGCTTAAAACTGACCTATGCTCAAGAAATCTAAACTACCATACCCAATAGTTCTTTATAAAATATGCATTTTCCTGACTAGCTTTTAAACAAATGAAGACTAATGAGAAATTGACACTAACACTATCAAAATAATGAAAACAGAAAAAAACTAAGCACAGAAATAATAAACTCATTTCTCAATATGCTAGCCTAGAATATGGGGACACAAACTCCTCCTAAAAGAAGTTTCAAAAAGTCTTGTACTGCTCTATTGGAAAGGATGAATATGTAATGTAAGTATCTCAAATTGCTCTCTTGGTATTGTAATTATTAGGCCAAAGAGGAGTAAATTTATGTAAACTGCAACATCAGCAATTATTTTCCATAACAGGATGTCAGTTACACACTGGACTTTATACATCACAATCAGAGAAAGAATATAAGGCTCACTCTAGTCATAACAAACCGAAGATTACTGCAGCTATGGAGAACTCTTGTAGTTATGCTAAGACTGTAAAAATCAGAATGCAAAATCCAAGATAATAACATAACTAGTCCTTGAACTCAAGCTAGTCCTGCCTTTGATATCTTAACTCCATCATTCTAATCACAACTCAGTCACCTCATTTATG
>NC_051416.1:25822715-25824586 GCF_015228065.2 Penaeus monodon
CTTCCAAATCCCATTTTTCTAAATAAGCGTATTAACTCTTTTAAGTTTCCCCTCCCTAAATTGAAATTCCAACTTAAGAATCATGTCTAAGTAGATATCTCTTCTTTTCTAATAACAGAATATGAGGTACAGGATATAAGAATGAAAGACAAAGAATTAGGGGAAAAAATTCACCACACCAATCCTAATCTACTCACATTAGCTTGCTTATTGCAAAATAAAGCCAACCAGAACATTCCGTGTTCCAAATTTCACGTACTTGAAAATCCTTTGTGGTGTATGCTGCTTCCATTCACATTTCATCAAGATGGAAAATTCTTTCCATGAGAATGTTCTAGGTTCTAGACTCTTTTCTGAGGGAGGGAGAGTACAGTTCTCTTATCATTTCATGCATTCTGTTCTGCACTTCTCCCTGTCTACCCTCTTTATGTTTACTTCTATGTCTTTCCATTTTTTTTTTTTTTTTACTCTAAGTGCCTTCTCTTTTCTATCTTCACGGTTGCATTCACCTCCTGCCCTCCTCTCTTTGTTTTCATCTGGGATTAGGCAACCTTTTTTATTGATAGCATGTCCTGTTTGTGGCTTCATAAAGTATTGTTGCACATGCAGATTGTATGTCAGCTCTATATCCTTAAGGGCAAGCTCACCAGAGATGGCTGTCCATTCATTTATCAAAGCCTGCTACCACTATTTCTTCATATTCTTTCTTTATGGCTATATCTTTAATTGTCCTTGTTTGCCTTTCTATTATTCTTGTGATAACCTTCCATACCCTAGTTTCCCTGTAGGCATGATTTCCAGATGAATAATCATTGGATATGTAAACCTCTTTTTTCATTACCCCAGATATCAGACACTGCTACCATTAGCAGCTTTAAGGACTAATTGGGTTATTTGATCAAACTCCTCTTGCTCTTGTCTACATCTTACAGCCACAGGCTTCTAGTAAAACAATCACCAAATTGGCACATTTGGGTTACGCTCCCATAACTCATATGGTGCAAAGCTACAAAATTAAGAGTTGATGCTGATGTTGTTTCAATTGTCCAATTTCTGGAAGGTCTTTGAGGCAGGTCAGTGGTTATCCGAATAAGCTACCACTACTTTAAGTTGTTTGTACCTGCAAATTTATTAAATCTGTTTTTCCTGTACTTTTCTATGACCAGTTTTCTGAGTGCACAAAAATTTCTATAACTTTTTTGCAGTTTCTGTTCCACTTCATTCTTAACTAATTTTTAACATTCTGCCAGACCTTAAGGGTTTAGTAAATAAAGCACTTTAAGTAATAAAAGCCTTGTTCTGTCTGATGTGGGTTCTAGCTGGTGACCTTCAGGTTCTACCTTCTAACAGGTTTCCATTTCAAAAAGTGGAGCTGATTGGGATAATGTAAGCTGAAGGATTACTAGCTTGGATTACTCTTACTCTTCTGATTATTTTTGTTCCTAGTTTTGGGACACATCAAGAATTTGATGTAAACAAACTTCATATTTCATATTATGCTATCACACCCAATCACAATAACCTTCACTCTAAAGTTTACAGGCTTAAGAAAAAGAGTACTTGCTATCTGTCCAGCTTTTAAATACAAAAAACGAGTGGCAACTATAAAATTCAAATTATGTAATCTTAAATCTCCAATTCCTGATGACTATGGATGCATCAGGTTTCTTTCCAAGATACCTGAATCTTGAACCTTACCATAGCGTCCCTACAGTAAAGGAATCCATTTCAGTAATACCTACTACACACACCAGAGAAGCAAAATCCAGGACATGTCTTTTGGCTACATTAAGAAAATTCCAGGTCTATTTAATGGTGAAGAGATCTTTAATCCCAGTTCACATGTGCGAGCATTATATATATGTACATGC
>NC_051416.1:25825521-25825939 GCF_015228065.2 Penaeus monodon
GCATGTACATATATATAATGCTCGCACATGTGAACTGGGATTAAAGAACTCTCACCATTAAAAAACCTGGAATTTTCTTAATGTAGCCCAAAGACATGTCCTGGATTTTGCTTCTCTGGTGTGTGTATTTGGTATTACTGAAATGGATTCCTTTACTGTAGGGACGCTATGGTAAGGTTCAAGATTCAGGTATCTTGGAAAGAAACCTGATGCATCCATAGTCATCAGGAATTGGAGATTTAAGATTACATAATTTGAATTTTATAGTTACCACTCGTTTTTTGTATTTAAAAGCTGGACAGACAGCAAGTACTCTTTTTTCTTAAGCCTGTAAACTTTAAGTGAAGGTTATTGTGATGGGTATGATAGCAAAATTTAAAATGATTGTTACATCAATTCTTGATGTGTAAAAGCAAAA
>NC_051416.1:25826039-25826206 GCF_015228065.2 Penaeus monodon
GTGAAGAAGCATAGTTTACGAGTTTTTAGTGATAAAAGCCACCTGTTCTCTCCCCAGAAATGAAGATAATGGTTTGACGGCAACTCTCCAGGCACTCTGGGGTAATCTGGGGATTTTGTAACAGCCAAGAGACTGTGCATGTTTCTTGTGTATGATACAAGCAAAGA
>NC_051416.1:25826279-25827759 GCF_015228065.2 Penaeus monodon
AAATCACAAACTCCCTTTTATGATGTAGAATTAAATAATATAGAATATATGAGTAGTGTGGAATTTTGTATACTAACATATTTGTGCATTTAATGGTGTTTGCCCTTTTTAAATTTTGGGAGAATGTATAAATGTAAAGGAAGAAAGATGACAATAATGATAGCAATGATATTTATAAAAAAAAAAAAAAGTGAAGAGGATATACTTACAAGGCAAGTAATTGACCAAGCATTATGCTTTTTAACGTTTATCAATATGGTAATTGTTACTCGAAACCTTGATTGATATTTAAGCTTTGACCCCACTCTTTCAGGGTGAGCTAAGTCCTACACAGCCAAAGGATCAACTCCTCAAGTGCCATTGCTCAGACTGTGAAAATGAAATTGTGAGACTAAATGGCTACTGCTACGCGACCATCATTATAGACAGTTTCGGGAGAGAAGAGCATATACAAGTAGTGACAACAAGACCTGTTGTAGGAGTAAATGTGTGGCTAGTCGTTTCATCAATGGATAGGATGTTTCCAATGAATAGGATTAAATTTCTTGACAGAAATTAAGAGGCAGAATCCACCTTCAAATTAGAATGCATATTTATGTTTAAGATTTGGCAAAATTTTCCATGACATTAGGAATTAAACATTTGTTAGTATTGATATTGGTGAAGGGAGAATATTAAAACAGTGTTATAACATATTAATGAAACTTGAAGGTCAGATTTTGATGTTAATGGTATTAGAGAATGATAAACTTGAAATTCAGTACAAGTATTATAAGGGCTAAAACAGATGCTGATAGGATATGCACACTTATATCATTTAGGAAATACTGAAATTTAGAGGGTTTAATGATTGTTACAGGAAAAAGGGAAAGTCCTGAATTGAATTTTCAAAATCAAAATGTAGTAGTAGTAGAATTTCCAGTTTCCTACATAGTATAGGTTGGTAAAGTAAAAAGGAATAATCTTGAGAGTTCTTGGGTGTTTTTAAACTTTTCAAAGTGTGTGTTTGATTATTGTGGGACATGCAAGATCGACAAGAAGAATGCTTGGCTAGTCTGCATGAGTGAGTTTTAGTGTGTGAGCCTCATGGGTTTTTTGCTTTTGTGGTTGTCTTCGTCTCGATGCCCATATCTTTGTTGGAAGATATATAAGGAGTGAAGAACGTTGATAGATTTGTAATTGATATATTTTGTTTAATTGTAAATGTTTTTTTCAGACTGTCTTTGTGCGTATGAACAAACCTCTTGTGTAAGTACTTGTTTATACATAAATGAATATGGTTTCATTAAAAAGAAGCTGAATAAATAAAGAGCTTGTATATTTTAAGCTTCTGTTTGTAATGGGATTGTGGCTCTTGAGTGTGGTGTGAGCATGCATGCAACTGTGTTGAGTATATTTGGGCTGTATTTATCCTTGTAGCTTATAGTGGAGATGACTTAAAATTTTTGAGATGAGAATGAATTTGATCTTAAAAATGAAA
>NC_051416.1:25827792-25827975 GCF_015228065.2 Penaeus monodon
TACCCAGGGTAAATATAATGTATTTGGATCGGTTTACTGAATAAAGTTTATTGTTCTCATCATATGTATAATTTCAGACTGTATAATACTGTTTTAAATAATTCTTGTTTTTTTTGGACTTGTGTGGGTATTCAAAGTGTGACAATGGTTTGGCCTAGTTATTTTTCCATTTGATTATGCTCT
>NC_051416.1:25828092-25828501 GCF_015228065.2 Penaeus monodon
TACATTTGTGCTGAGTGTAGGAATAACTGCTTGTACTTTTAGACTTGAAAATTGCCAACACTTACACAATTTATATAAACAAGGTGCCAAAAATTACGCTCTAAATGCAAGGATTCCAAACCCTTAATTCCTGTAATGGAGGCACTTGTCCAAAGAACAGTAGAGAATGACCTAGAAAGTCCCACTAGTAAGATGTAATGGTTCTTATGGTTTTAATCATTATTTTACTTAATCGGAAAGTACAATTATATTAAGGTTATTTTTTAAAAGTTTGTTTAAAAAGAACAGGATAATTAGAGTGATTTTTAATAACTATATATAGGTTAACTTTGAAGTCTAAAATTACTGAAAAAAATTCACACAATCTCACATGTAGACACATGCAGGTGCAACACACACAATATGCTCT
>NC_051416.1:25829383-25829785 GCF_015228065.2 Penaeus monodon
AGAGCATATGTGTGTGTGCACCTGCATGTGTCTACATGTGAGATTGTGTGAATTTTTTTCAGTACTTTTAGACTTCAAATTTAACCTATATATAGTTACTTAAAAATCATAATTATCATGATTCTTTTAACAACTTTAAAAAATAACCTTAATACTAATTGTATTTTCCCCTATCAGTAAAATAATGATAAAACCATAAGAACCCCATTACATCTTACTAGGGGGACTTTCTAGTGTCATTTCTCTACTGTTTTTTGGACAAGTGCCTCCATACAGGCATTAAGGGTTTTTGGATCCTTGCATTTAGAGCAGTAATTGGCACCTTTTTTTTTATATAAATGTGTAAGTGTTGGGAAAATTTTTTCAAGTCTAAAAGTACAAGCAGTATTTCCCAACTCAGCA
>NC_051416.1:25829887-25830043 GCF_015228065.2 Penaeus monodon
AGAGAATAATCAAATGAAAAATAACTAGGCCAAACCATCTGCACACTTTGAATACCCCACAAGTCCCAAAAAAAACAAGAATTATTTAAAACAGTATATACATTCTGAAATTATAAATATTATGAGACAATTAACTTTATTTCAGTAACCATCCAA
>NC_051416.1:25830087-25831590 GCF_015228065.2 Penaeus monodon
AAAATTTTATTCATTTTTAAGATAAAATTCATTTCTATACTCAAAAATTTTAAGTCATTTTCACTATAAGTACAAGGAAATTTACAGCCCAAATATACTCAACACATTTGCATGCATGCTCACACCACACTCAAGAGCCACAATCCCATTACAAACAGAAGCTTAAAATATACAAGCTCTTTATTTATCAGCTTCTTTTTAATGAAACCATATTCATTTATGTATAAAAAGTACTTTACACAAGGGGTTTTGTTCATACAGCACAAAGACAGTCTGAAAAAACATTTATCAATTAACAAAATATATTAAATTTAAAAAATCTATCAACGTTCTTCACTCTCCTTATATATCTTCCAACTAAGATAGGGGCATCGAGACGAAGACAAACCACACAAAGAAAAAAACCCATGAGGCTCACACACTAAAACTCACTCATGCGACTAGCCAAGCATTCTTCTTGTCAAATCTTGCATGCCCCACAATAATCAAACACACACTTTGAAAAGCTAGAACACCCAAGAACTCTCAAGATTTTTCCCTTTTTTTACATTACCAACCTATACTATGTAGGAAACTGGAATTCTACTACTACTACATTTTGATTTGAAAATTCAATTTCAGGACTTCCCTTTATTCCTGTAAAAATCATTAAACCCTCAAAATTTCAGTATTTACCTAAAATGATAAAGTGTGCATATCCTATCAGCATCTGTTTTAGCCCTTATAATACTTAGTACTGAATTGCAAGTTTATCATTCTCTAATACCATTAACATCAAAATCTGACCTTCAAGTTTCATTAATATGTTATAAACACTGTTTTAATATTCTCTTTCCTACCAATATCAATACTAACAAATGTTAATTCCTAATGTCATGGAAAATTTTGCCAAATCTTAAACAAAATATGCATTCTAATTTGAAGGTGGATTCTGCCTCTTAATTTTCTGTCAAGAAATTTAATCCTATTCATTGGAAACACCCTATCCATTGATGAACGACTAGCCACACATTTACTCCTACAACAGGTCTTTGTTGTCACTCACTTGTATATGCTCTTCTCTCCCGAAACTGTCTATAATGATGGTCGCGTAGCAGTAGCCATCAGTCTCACATATTTCATTTTCCCCAGTCTGAGCAATGGCACTTGAGGAGTTGATCCTTTGGCTGTGTAGGACTTAGTCAACCCCTGAAAGAGGGGGTCAAAGCTTAAATATCAATCAAGGTTTCGAGTAACATTACCATATTGAAAAAACGTTAAAAGCATAATGCTTGGTCAATTACTTGCCTTGTAAGTATATCCTCTTCACTTTTTTTTTTTTTTATAAATATCATTGCTATCATTATTGTCATCTTTCTTCCTTTACATTTATACATTCTCCCAAAAATAATAAGACATAACACAATTAAATGCACAAATATGTTAGTATACAAAATTCCACACTACTCATATATTCTATATTATTTAATTCTACATCATAAAAGGGAGTTTTGTGATTTTATT
>NC_051416.1:25831659-25832542 GCF_015228065.2 Penaeus monodon
TTCTTTGCTTGATCATACAAAAAGAAACATGCACAGTCTCTTGGTTGTTAAAAAATCCCCAGATTACCCCAGAGATCCCTGGAGAGTTGCCAGTCAATCCATTATCTTCATTACTGGGGAGAACAGGTGGCTTTGATCACATAAAAAACTCGTAAACTATGCTTCTTCACATTCGCCTCTTTTCTTTCCCCTCTGTTACACTTGTTTTGTATAATAAATCTATTCAGTTAAAAGATGTAATAATCAAAATTGTATAACTTGTACAAGGTAACTCAACTCTTGTCACAGAACTTTACCAAGAGGATATTATATTACTAGAAAGATGAAGAAATAACATACCATTTTGCTTCTGTCTTGTCCATTATCAACTATTTCTAATGAAGCTTAAACAAAGGCTGACTCTCAAAAATTGTCATTAAACTACAGAATAATTGTACAGACCTGAAGAAAAACATCACATTAGTAGATTAAAATTAAGGTTTGTGTAACAAGGAGGACTGATTCTCTCTTGAACACATTAAAGGCAGATATCTCTATGATAATGTCATTAATAAGACAGGCAAAAAGGACAAAAAATGTCTCCTCTTTACAAAATCCATGCATACATGCAATGGACAGGCAACAAAATGCAGCTAATAATAGATGCTAAAATATCAGTGATTACCTGTCAGTGGCTCTGATGCTGCTGGTTGTGTCACCACCAAGCCCTCCATCCCTGGTGGGGGATCTGACCCAACGCCGTCATCAATGGCGGCTGTAAGGATGAGGATAATAATGACATGATGCAAATGCAGACCTATGCAACTATGCTAAGTTAACACTTTTCTCATTACTATCTCCTTATTAATCTATAAGTCTTAAAATAAACAAACAAATAAAACAA
>NC_051416.1:25834743-25835087 GCF_015228065.2 Penaeus monodon
TATTAATATTTTGCTTTTCGGGCTCATGACAGAAACAGTAAAGGTTCCCTCGTACTAATGGCTGACTGTTCTTTTTGTTCCACCCTGAAAATAATCCACTAGCTTTTGCGGGGTCCCAGGAAGTCTTACTAGCTACTGCTATTTAGCAAAAACCAGCAACACCAATTAACTTTTTCATATGCTCACAACAAAAATTGCAAACCCACTTGAGAAGCCTACACTACTCCTACTTCAATTTTCTAAGTTTTGAGTATTTAGCTTTTGTCTAGTTTCTGCACTGATCTAGATGCAGAAGACAACTCTCGCACAAACCAAATACTGTGCTTTGTTATCCTTTTTTTTCC
>NC_051416.1:25835187-25835478 GCF_015228065.2 Penaeus monodon
CACACGAGGAGAGTCTTAACAAGACGACGACTTCCCCCCCCGGAAACGGGGTAAAACCAGACCCAGCAGCGAAAATTCTATGGGAGCTTAGGTACGATACAACTACTCTGTCATTTTATCCCCCTTTAAACACCAAACCAGTAATTATGGGGGTGTTCGGGCCCTCCTATTGTTTACTGTTAGTGTAATGGAGAAAATTCGTAAGACCAATGTAAGTAATTAAGGGTATTTTTCTTTTTCAGTGTCTCATTACATAGACTCAAAAAGATAGATGTACATAGAATAATGGGG
>NC_051416.1:25835636-25836203 GCF_015228065.2 Penaeus monodon
GGGGGGTAGAATAGAGCTGCTCACCGGGAAATAAAATTAAAAAACTTAAAAAAATTTTCATTTTGATACTTAGCATAGTCAGTTATGGCTGAACTACTGACTACTTAGTTGTTTTTATTTTGAATGTATCGATACTTTTGAAAATTTTTAATATTCATGAGAAATTACCAAATATTTATACTTACGTTTTGCTGAAAATCCCCTCAGCACGCAAAACAACTCATTTTTATTTTTATTGAGTTGTAGCTCGGGAATTTTCCCGCTAAATAAAATGAAACTCATCTCCAATTATAACATTAAAAAAAAAAAATAAAATTTTTAAAGATCAGTAGAATGTCTTTAAAACGTTTTTTATTACCTACTTTGATGATTTCACAAACTTTTTAAAATATATACTTAATATTCTTTTTATTTTTATATTACTCCGCTTTTTATAACTTTTACCAGTTGATTTTGAATACATTTTTAGAATCTGCTTAAATACCACTGTAGGGGACTCGATTCTATTGGGTCATTTTCATTAGAATTTTATATTGCTTGAGCTGGAATAATACTTTGACTATGAAT
>NC_051416.1:25837219-25841357 GCF_015228065.2 Penaeus monodon
CGTCAGAAAAGGGATGGGACAGTCGAAAATAGGCCATACGAGTCAGTAACAACAGATTCAGGCGAATTCCTTAAAATAATTACCTTTTTTTCTGCTTCTTCCTCCTGTTGCTCTTCCCTTTCCTTTTCATGCATTTTCTCGTCCACTTTTCTTCTCCTTTTTCTCCTTCGTTATTCTTCTCTTTCTTTTTCCCCATTCGCTATTCTTCTCCTTCTTTTTCCCCTTCGCTATTCTTCTCTCTTTCTCTTTCCCCATTCGCTATTCTTCTCTTTCTTTTTCCCCATTCGCTATTCTTCACCTTCTCTTTCCCCATTCGCTATTCTTCTCTCTTTCTCTTTCCCCATTCGCTATTCTTCTCCTTCTTTTTCCCCATTCGCTATGCTTCTCTCTTTCCTCCTTCCCCAGATCGCTATTCTTCTCCTTCTTTTTTCCCCATTCGCTATTCTTCTCTCTTTCTCCTTCCCCATTCGCTATTCTTCTCCTTCTTTTTCCCCATTCGCTATTCTTCTCTCTTTCTTTTTCCCCATTCGCTATTCTTCTCTCTTTCTCTTTCCCCATTCGCTATTCTTCTCTCTTTCTCTTTCCCCCATTCGCTATTCTTCTCCTTCTTTTTCCCCATTCGCTATTCTTCTCCTTCTTTTCCCCTTCGCTATTCTCTCTCTTTCTCTCCTCCCCATTCGCTATTCTTCTCTCTTTCTCTTTCCCCCATTTGCTATTCTTCTCTCTTTCTCCTTCCCCATTCACCTTATCGTCTCCTTCGTTTTCCCCATTTGCTATTCTTCTCTCTTTCTCCTTCCCCATTCGCTATTCTTCTCCTTCTTTTTCCCCATTTGCTATTCTTCTCTCTTTCTCCTTCCCCATTCGCTATTCTTCTCCTTTTTTTCCCCCTTCGCTATTCTTCTCTCTTTCTCCTTCCCCATTCACTATTCTTCTCTCTTTCTCTTTCCCCATTCGCTATTCTTCTCCTTCTTTTTCCCCATTCGCTATTCTTCTCCTTCTTTTTCCCCTTCGCTATTCTTCTCCTTCTTTTTCCCCATTCGCTATTCTTCTTCTTTTTCCCCATTTGCTATTCTTCTCTCTTTCTCTTTCCCCATTCGCTATTCTTCCCCTTCTTTTTCCCCATTCGCTATTCTTCTCTCTTTCTCTTTCCCCATTCCTATCTTCTCCTTCTTTTTCCCCTTCAGCTATTCCTTCTCTCTTTCTCCTTCCCCATTCGCTATTCTTCTCCTTCTTTTTTTCCCCATTCGCTATTCTTCTCCTTCTTTTCCAATTCGCGATTCTTCTCTGTCTTTTTCCCATTCGCTATTCTTATCCTTCTTTTTCCCCATTCGCTATTCTTCTCCTTCTTTTTCCCATTCCGCCTATTCCTTCTGCCTTCTTTTTTCCCCTTCGCTAATTCTTCTCCTTGCTTTTTCCCCATTCGCTATTCTTATCCTTCTTTTTCCCCATTCGCTATTCTTATCCTTCTTTTTCCCCATTCGCTTTCTTATCCTTCTTTTCCCAATTCGCTATTTTCTATCCTTCTTTTTTTCCCCATTCGCTAATTCTTCTCCTTCTTTTTTCCCCATTCGCTATCGTTCTCTTTCTCTTTCCCCCTGTCGCTATTCTCTCCTTCTTTTTTCCCCATTCGCTATTCTTATGTCTTTCTCTTTCCCCCTTCGCTATTCTTCTTCTCCTCTTTTCACCCTTCGCTATTCTTCTCTCTTTCCCTCCTTCCCCATTCGCTATTCTTCTCCTTCTTTTTCCCCCCATTCGCTCATCTTCTCCTTTCTCCTTCCCCATCTCGCTATTCTTCTCTCTTTTCTCCTCCCCATTCGGCTTTCTTCTCCTTCTTTTTCCCCCGTCGCTATTCTTCTCTGCCTCTTTCCTCCTTCCCCATTCGCTATTCTTCTCCTCTTTTCCCCCATTTCGCTATTCTTCTCCTCTTTCCTCCTTCCCCATGTCGCTATTCTTCTCCTTCTTTTTCCCATTCGCTATTCTTCTCCTTCTTTCCCCATTCGCTATTCTTCGCCTTTTTCCCCATTCCGCTATTCTTCTCTTCTTTTTTTCCCTTCGCTTTCTTCTCCTTTTCCCCATCGCTATTCTTCTCTCTTTCTCCTTCCTTCTCCTTCCCCATTCGCTATTCTTCTCCTTCTTTTTCCCCATTCGCTATTCTTCTCCTTCTTTTCCCCCATTCGCTATTCTTCTCTCTTTCTCCTTCCCCATTCGCTATTCTTCTCTTTCTCCTTCCCCATTCGCTATTCTACTCTCTTTCTCCTTCCCCATTCGCTATTCTTCTCCTTCTTTTTCCCCATTCGCTATTCTTCTCCTTCTTTTTCCCCATTCGCTATTCTTCTCCTTCTTTTCCCCCATTCGTTATTCTTCTCTCTTTCTCCTTCCCCATTCGCTATTCTTCTCCTTCTTTTTCCCCATTCGCTATTCTTCTCCTTCTTTTCCCCCATTCGTTATTCTTCTCCTTCTTTTTCCCCTTCGCTATTCTTCTCTCTTTCTCTTTCCTATACCCCTCTGCTCCCTCTTTCTCTATTCTGCTTCTCCTCTCATTCTCTCTCTTCTTCACTTTCTTTTCCCTCTAATTCTTACCCCACTGCCCATATCCTTCTTTTTTCTCCTTCATTTCTCCTCTCCATCTTCTCTTCTCCATTTATCGTCTTTTTCTCCTTCACTTTTCTTCCTCTTCCTCTCATTTGTTTGTCTTCTATCTCCTTTTCTTCCCCTCCTCCTTTCCTCAACTCACTTTTCTGTGGTCTTTTCTTTCCCAGTCTTTCTCTTCCTCTCCTACTCCTCCTCCTTTTCCTCCTCTTCCTCCTTTTCCTCCTCTTCCTCCTTTTCCTCCTCCTCCTCCTCCTCCTTTTCCTACCTCCCCTTCTTCCTTCTTCCCTTTCCTTCTATTTACCTTCTTCCTCCTCCTCTCTATTCTTTTTCTCTTCTCTTCACTTCCTCTTACTACCCTCTGCTTCCTACCACTTTCTCCCCCCTCTTTCTCCCTCTTTTCCCTTCCTTCGTCTCCCTTCACTTATCCCCCGCTTCACTCGTTCTCCTCTATTCCCCTCTCCTCCCCGCCTCTCCTTCTTCATTAACCCTCCTCCTCCTTGTTCTCCCTCACTCAATCTTCCCCACGTAACCCCCCCCTTACCCCACCCCGCCTCCCCATTTCCTCGTCTCCCTACCCTCCATTACCCCCCTCCCTCACTCTCCCCTCTCCTGCCCTCCTCTTCCTCCCTCCTTTCCTCCCTCACTCCACTCTCCCAACACCCTCCCTCCACCCTCCCTCCTTCCCACCCTCCCTCCACCCTCCCCCCCACCCTCCCACCCTCCCTCCCACCCTCCCCCCACTCCCCTCCCTCCCTCCAAACACCCTCCCATCCACCCCTTCCCCCTTCCCCCTCTTCCTATTCCTCCTTCCCCCTCTCCCTATTCCTCTTCCCCTCTTCCTGGATGACATGACAGAATTAGAATATGAATGGCCCCAAATGTGGATCTTCGAGACGATTTGGTGTTGTAATGAATATAGGACCGCAAGGTCTTTATTCCGGGCTACGGGACTCGAGTGCACAGGGGAGGGGGAAAAGAGGGGAGAGAAAAGAGGAGGGGAGAGAAAAGGGGAGGGGGAAAGAAAAGGGGGAGGAGACAAAAGGGGGGGGAGAAAAGGGGGAGGAGAGAAAGAGGGGATAGAAAAGGGGGTTCAGAAATAGGGGAGAAAGAGGGGAGAGAAAAGGAGAGGGAAGAAAAGGGGGAGGAGAGAAAGAGGGGAGAAAGAGGGAGAGGGAAGAGAAAAGGGGGAAGAGAGAAGAAAGGGAGGAGAGGAAAGAGCGAAAACGAAAAATGTGGGAGAAGGAAGATGGAGGGGAAGAAAAAAGCAAGAAGGGAGGAGAGGGCAATAGAAAATAGAATAAAGGAGAAAAGAATGGAAATAGAAGGGAGAAATGGGAAGAATTAAGAAAATGAAGAAGATTGAAAGAGGGGAGGAGAGAGAAAGAGTAAAGATAATGAGAGAAGAGAGAAAAAGGAGACAGAAGAGAGGAAGAAAAGGAAGGAGGAGGAAAAAGGGAGAAGGAGAAGGAGAAAACGGTAAGAGGGAAATGAGATGATGAAAAGGGAGAAGTAACTGGAAATCGAAAAATTAAAGGAGAACCAGGAG
>NC_051416.1:25841517-25841627 GCF_015228065.2 Penaeus monodon
CACAGGCAAATAGAAACCTTATTTGACTGACTCTTTTACTGAATAGAGGGTACAGATTGGTCAGTCTTCTTCCATCTGCTTTGCGGTTGAGTTAATCTACATGAGAATCT
>NC_051416.1:25841859-25842118 GCF_015228065.2 Penaeus monodon
TATCCCAAGAAATTTACATTAGGGGGCCACTGAAAATTTTAGGATGTCACCAATACCAAAATCCAGAGGTATCAAATGAATTTCAGCATCTCTGTAACGCGCTTGTATTATATAATTGTGCCAATGTAATTAAGGAATTGCATACTTATCTACCATGACTTGTTTATAAATAAGGCCATTATTTAATAATATTTAGATGAAAACAATACAGTTACTGATATGGAAAGATTAGATGAAGAAAACGGGTATCCTTGACGCC
>NC_051416.1:25844651-25845266 GCF_015228065.2 Penaeus monodon
CTGTATTTCTTTTCTGAAATTTGTTCAGCATGTATTCCACACACATATTCAAGTCTGTACTGTTAAAAGGAGATATAGATTATCACATAAGTTGTAATCATCTCTATCCTAACTGGTAGTTTGTACCTTCATTAAAAGTATGTTTTCAAAACAATAATTTTCAATTTCAGTCGGGCCAAATTTTGAAACTTTGAAATTAAAAGCAGAGTTCTTTCCAAACAATTTTTGTGAAACATGTCCCCTTGTGTGAACTGGGCTCAAGATCTTTTCTAAAGCCTCATTACCAGAAACACATATTTATTTATAGCAGGAGTTAGCTTTCCCACCTTGTTTTCCTTCTTGACTTGTATTCCAAATTTTAACTTTACTATGTGTCTACTATGAAAGGAATAGAAAAAATATTTTTTTCTTTTTTTTTTCAAAGAAACTAGCTATATTCATTGTGCATCAAACCATTAAATATTTTTTTTTTTTCTTCAAAGAAACCAGCCATATTCATTGCACATTAAACCATTAACACCACAGATAATGATTTAATTTTTTTTCCAAAACTACCACTAATCAGTTTGCTCTCTTATAGTCAAGTGCTATCTACTGAACTGGCAAAACATTCAC
>NC_051416.1:25845303-25845459 GCF_015228065.2 Penaeus monodon
GTAAAGTCCTGCTGAACATAGACAACCATAAATGGAACATGATTTCTTGAGGGTTGCCTAATTTCCATTCATAGCTTTTGGTCACAGCCTGCTCCTTCT
The DNA here is from genome assembly GCF_015228065.2 of Penaeus monodon. Classification (NCBI taxonomy): domain Eukaryota; kingdom Metazoa; phylum Arthropoda; class Malacostraca; order Decapoda; family Penaeidae; genus Penaeus; species Penaeus monodon. The sequence continues at coordinate 25,845,403 of NC_051416.1, forward strand.
AGTAATGTAAACATTATACATTTATGTTTTACTTAGATTTTCCTTAACCAATTGGAT
>NC_051416.1:25845729-25846534 GCF_015228065.2 Penaeus monodon
AACAGGACCCTGAGCATGACCCTCAGCCAATTTTTTCATGGTATGACATTCACATCACCCAGGTCCAATGGGTTAACGGCACTCAAACTATATTTTGACATACACTTCCCATAGGGAAGTTGAGTGTCAACAGTAGCTACTTACAAATACCAAAATTGAGAGCTCCTTCTGCAAACAGAGCAGTTGAAGCCATCACTGGACCTTTAAAAGCTCATAACATGGTTAATACTTCATGTAGTTACAGACATAAAGCTTCCAGTAGACTTGAATGCACTCTTTTCTATCTTTATTTCTGACTTTTTCTTTTTTTTCTATATGCTTACCAGTTTTTTTTATTACATCCAATCCAGGGAAACCTAAAATTAACTCTAGCACCTTTATGTCCAACAAATTTAATCATAAGCTTCAGAAAACCAGATCAGCTCTACCTTATTAAATGCATCACATTAATTCACATAAAAATTATCACGCCTACCTATCCTACAACTTTAGTCATCAACAATGTAAAAAAATAATAAAAAGGAAAACAAATCACTATATACCTGATATGAAAAACTACATCCTTATGAAATCTTACTCATTTCTCCAATCCTTTCAAAAACAAGTGAAAACTGACAAAATTTATGAATGGAAAATAAATTCTGATGCATGGCAGAACAGTCTGTAATCAATAAGATATCCTAATCCTAAAACTCTAACAACAGGCAGACTTACAAGGTATTTATAAGATTGATAATAATCATTACAATACTATAATCAAATCATAAACACAACAGCAGCAAATAACATCAACAAAAAATAAAAT
>NC_051416.1:25846785-25846911 GCF_015228065.2 Penaeus monodon
GACTTTACGATAGCTATATATAAAAAAAAGAAAATACTAATTGCAATAAAATGAACCCTTTGGTCGCAGAAGGCTTGAAATCGTGTGGTGGACCAAGATGCAGTGGCACCACACGGCATACTTTGC
>NC_051416.1:25847621-25847900 GCF_015228065.2 Penaeus monodon
TGCCTATCTACTACTGCAGTGCCAACACAAAAAGCTAACAGGAGCTCAATCAAATGAATCTACAACTGATAACCTAAAACACAAATAATCATAATACAGAGCATAGTTATTCTGTTTCTTGTTTAAGCAGGAAAAAATGCAATGAATGCTTCGTTTCAACATATAAATAATGCAAAAACTGCACCAAACTACTAAATACTCATAACAAGAGATATTTTCTTAAAGACTATTTTGCCCATTCCATCCCCAAATATCCAACAGTAGGGGCTTATCAAATTT
>NC_051416.1:25848734-25849074 GCF_015228065.2 Penaeus monodon
GTTCTTTCAGTACTTTTAGACTTCAAATTTAACCTATATATAGTTACTTAAAAATCATAATTACTTTAACATCATGATTCTTTTAACAACTTTAAAAAATAACCTTAATACTAATTGTACTTTCCCTATCAGTAAAATAATGATAAAACCATAAGAACCATTACATCTTACTAGTGGGACTTTCTAGTGTCATTTCTCTACTGTTCTTTGGACAAGTGCCTCCATACAGGCATTAAGGGTTTTGGATCCTTGCATTTAGAGCAGTAATTGGCACCTTTTATTATATAAATGTGTAAGTGTTGGACAATTTTCAAGTCTAAAAGTACAAGCAGTATTTCCC
>NC_051416.1:25849256-25849415 GCF_015228065.2 Penaeus monodon
AAAATAACTAGGCCAAACCATCTGCACACTTTGAATACCCCACAAGTCCCAAAAAAAACAAGAATTATTTAAAACAGTATATACATTCTGAAATTATAAATATTATGAGACAATTAACTTTATTTCAGTAACCATCCAAATACATTATATTTACATGTG
>NC_051416.1:25849445-25850950 GCF_015228065.2 Penaeus monodon
ATTTATTTCATTTTTAAGATCAAATTCATTCTCATACTCAAAAATGATTTTAAGTCATCTTCACTATAAGCTACAAGGATAAATACAGCCCAAATATACTCAACACAGTTGCATGCATGCTCACACCACACTCAAGAGCCACAATCCCATTACAAACAGAAGCTTAAAATATACAAGCTCTTTATTTATTCAGCTTCTTTTTAATGAAACCATATTCATTTATGTATAAACAAGTACTGTACACAAGAGGTTTGTTCATACAGCACAAAGACAGTCTGAAAAAACATTTATCAATTAAACAAAATATATTCAATTACAAATCTATCAACGTTCTTCACTCTCCTTATATATCTTCCAACTAAGATATGGGCATCGAGACGAAGACAAACCACACAAAGCAAAAAACCCATGAGGCTCACACACTAAACTCACTCATGCAGACTAGCCAAGCATTCTTCTTGTCGATCTTGCATGTCCCACAATAATCAAACACACACTTTGAAAAGCTAGAACACCCAAGAACTCTCAAGATTATTCCTTTTTTACATTACCAACCTATACTATGTAGGAAACTAGAAATTCTACTACTACTACATTTTGATTTTGAAAATTCAATTTCAGGACTTTCCCTTTATTCCTGTAACAATCAGTCAACCTCTAAATTTCAGTATTTACCTAAAATGATATAAGTGTGCATATCCTATCAGCATCTGTTTTAGCCCTTATAATACTTAGTACTGAATTGCAAGTTTATCATTCTCTAATACCATTAACATCAAAATCTGACCATCAAGTTTCATTAATATGTTATAAACACTGTTTTAATATTCTCTTTCCTACCAATATCAATACTAACAAATGTTTAATTCCTAATGTCATGGAAAATTTTGCCAAATCTTAAACATAAATATGCATTCTAATTTGAAGGTGGATTCTGCCTCTTAATTTCTGTCAAGAAATTTAATCCTATTCATTGGAAACATCCTATCCATTGATGAAACTGACTAGCCACTACATTCTACTCCTACAACAGGTCTTTGTTGTCACTCACTTGTATATGCTCTTCTCTCCCGAACTGTCTATAATGATGGTCGCGTAGCAGTAGCCATCAGTCTCACATATTTCATTTTCACAGTCTGAGCAATGGCACTTGAGGAGTTGATCCTTTGGCTGTGTAGGACTTAGCTCAACCCCTGAAAGAGTGGGGTCAAAGCTTAAATATCAATCAAGGTTTCGAGTAACAATTACCATATTGATAAACGTTAAAAAGCATAATGCTTGGTCAGTTACTTGCCTTGTAAGTATATCCTCTTCACTTTTTTTTTATAAATATCATTGCTATCATTATTGTCATCTTTCTTCCTTTACATTTATACATTCTCCCAAAAATAATAAGACATAACACAATTAAATGCACAAATATGTTAGTATACAAAATTCCACACTACTCATATATTCTATATTATTTAATTCTACATCATAAAAGGGAGTTTTGTGATTTTATT
>NC_051416.1:25851014-25851874 GCF_015228065.2 Penaeus monodon
TCTTTGCTTGTATCATACACAAGAAACATGCACAGTCTCTTGGCTGTTACAAAATCCCCAGATTACCCCAGAGATGCCTGGAGAGTTGCCAGTCAATCCATTATCTTCATTACTGGGGAGAACAGGTGGCTTTGATCACATAAAAACTTGTAAACTATGCTTCTTCACATTCGCCTTCTTTTCGTCTCCTCTGTTACACTTGTTTTGTATAATCAATCTATTCAGTTAAAAGATGTAATAATCAAAATTGTATAACTTGTACAAGGTAACTCAACTCTTGTCACAGAACTTTACCAAGAGGATATTATATTACTAGAAAGATGAAGAACATAACATACCATTTGCTTCTGTCTTGTCCATTATCAACTATTTCTAATGAAGCTTAATACAAAGGCTGACTCTCAATAATTGTCATTTAAACTACAGAATAATTGTACAGACCTGAAGAAAAACATCCCATTAGTAGATTAAGATTAAGGTTTGTGTAACAAGGAGGACTGATTCTCTCTTGAACACATTAAAGGCAGATATCTCTATGATAATGTCATTAATAAGACAGGCAAAAAGGACAAAAAATGTCTCCTCTTTACAAAATCCATGCATACATGCAATGGACAGGCAACAAAATGCAGCTAATAATAGATGCTAAAATATCAGTGATTACCTGTCAGTGGCTCTGATGCTGCTGGTTGTGTCACCACCAAGCCCTCCATCCCTGGTGGGGGATCTGACCCAACGCCGTCATCAATGGCGGCTGTAAGGATGAGGATAATAATGACATGATGCAAATGCAGACCTATTCAACTATGCTAAGTTAACACTTTTCTCATTACTATCTCCTTATTAATCTATAAGTCTTA
>NC_051416.1:25853049-25853658 GCF_015228065.2 Penaeus monodon
TATTAATATGTTGCCTTTCAGGCTCATGACAGTAACAGTAAAGGTTCCCTCGTACTAATGGCATGACTGTTCTTTTTGTTCCACCCTGAAAATAATCCACTAGCTTTTGCGGGGTCCCAAGGAAGTCTTACTAGCATACTGCTATTTATGCAAAAGACCAGCAACAGCCAATTAACTCTTTCATATGCTCACAACAAAAATTGCAAACCCACTTGAGAAGCCTACACTACTCTACTTCAATTTTCTAAGTTTTGAGTATTTAGCTTTTGTCTAGTTCTGCACTGATCTAGATGCAGAAGACAACTCTCGCACAAAACAAATACTGTGCTTTGTTATCCTTTACTTCTTCCCACACTATGAAGTAAAATACAAGTAAAATATAGTTTTCCTTTATCTTGAATCTTTTTTGGCAATACCTGCTAAAAAACCCTTTTACCTATTTTACTTGAGTACAGTTTTTTATGTGCAGCCAAATTAACAGAAGTCTTTCTTCAAGCATCAGCTAAGGTTTTTTTTCAGCTCTTTCTTTCTATTATCCGGAGGTCAGTTAGATGTTAAGAGTATTAACAAAAAGGCTTCTGCAACATTACAAGTGTCCTAATAATGTCA
>NC_051416.1:25854252-25855006 GCF_015228065.2 Penaeus monodon
TATCATCAATACAATAGATTGTTATAATATTCAAACAGGATTACCTTGAACCTTTATTCATTATTATGATAACAATAATCTAATTTTCACACACAATTATAAATTTATTGTGACAAGTCTACATGTGCCCTCTACACATATATGAAAAATAATCTTTATACTGATTAAACTGTAGCAAATTTACATATAAACTAAAGTTTTCTCACAACTACATGGCTGTGCATGTTTTAAATCAATTTTTTTCATATTCTTTACTTCCTGTAGGTGTCCACCATTACAGTACCCTACACTTCCTATAAAAAATCTAAACATTATAATTATAAACAACAGATATAGAAAAATATATATAGTGCTTTTAGCCAATGGTGATTTTATCTGCTTATTCCCAATGCCTATGATAGTTCATAAAAAGATTCCTCATTTTTCATATTCATCTGTTAATCTATCAATTTCACAATACAAAAAACTATTATCTAATCTTTATACAACAAATAGCAATACAAAAGAAAAGGATAAAAAAATGAATATGGTCGGACTCCCTATGAATTATATGACTGATCACCAATCAAGGTTCCATAAACCACCACAAATGGTTCTATATTGAATCGTATGATAATTACATATATGATAGAGAGGCAAAATGAATGAGATGAAATAGAGAAACAGTACCAAGTAACTTTGTAATGTGAACTCTCTTGAGAAGTTTTGGTCAGTTTTATTGTATATTCATTATATTTACCATATCTTCTGAAAG
>NC_051416.1:25855142-25856464 GCF_015228065.2 Penaeus monodon
AACTGTATGTAGGGGTTCTCAAAGTTATGAAATTTTGTTTCAATTCTTCCAAGGGACATCGGGGGAATCAATGCCCTGTACCTTATTCAAGCTTTGTAGTATGCAAATCCAAATTTTAGATTTTACTGTCCCACTCTCTATTAAAGAAAATTAAGAACGAAAGAAAATTTACAAATATGTCTAGGAGCTTTGTGTTACATGATTCCTGAATCATTTTGTACAGTATATGATAAATTGTTCATTCTCACCAACATCTAATTCTTAATACAGTTCCAATCTGGATAAATGCAATTTGTTCTCCACACTGATCACAATAAAATAAATGTAAAGAACTAAATGCGTCCAGCTACATTGCTTTCCCCAGTGATATAAACGGATATTAGGTGGCAAAACATAATTGAAAGGAGAGACATTTTGAGGCGTGACTTGAACAAGTTAACACTAATACTTCCCATGAAATTATGCACCACACAGTCTAAGATATTCTAAAGCAAAAATTTTGGGAATTGACAGATGTTATGGAATTCACCTTATTTGGTGTAATTTTCCTAATTAATCTTATAGCAATTGGGTTCATGCCATAAACAGGGATGTTATGAAAAACAGATGAATGTAGCTATACAATTGCTTTTGTTGACTTATGTTACTTGTATATGAGAATCTATGTAGAACCTATTTGTATATGAGTATCTTTGTAAAATTTATTTGTATATGAGAATCGACGTAGGACTTGTTTGAATGCCCTTTTAAATACTTCAAGCTCACTTAGTTTGGAAGCACGTCTATTTGTCATTTGTGTACCAGAGCAGTGATTCTCAGCGTGGTACATGTGCTGGTGCCTACATACAGTATAAACTACCAGCTGCTTGAGCAAGGGAGTTTTGAGAGAGAGAAAAAAATACAAAACAGAAACAGTTCATTGTAACAGATGTAGTAAAAAAAAGCATGAATGAGAATGTGAACTTCACAGGAAAAGCATCAAAGATTTTTCAATTTAAATCTTCATAAATAAATATATTTCTGATGAGGATTTCACAACTCTCAAACTGTGAAATTAATCATTCTCATTCACAAATTTTTCTTTTTACCATGTTGCCATAGTAATAGTATAAATCAAAGAGTAGATTAAATGTGTAATTTCTATACACCAATTACTATTTTCTAGTGTAAATTAATATCACTTGGCCCAATAAATATTCAAAGAACATTTTCATGGTTGCACACTATTAACATGGGATATATATGCTACCAATCTTTGGAGAAAAACAATGGACTGCCATTTCTGATGGCTTGTGCTGCACTTTAGTACAAATGTTCTAGTA
>NC_051416.1:25858026-25859263 GCF_015228065.2 Penaeus monodon
TTTCATTTGTCTTATACACAAACATCTAACATGTATTCATTGAATCATACATAAATCATTTTTCCCTATAAAGATCTTTACTATAAACAGAAATAATTTTCTGTTGCTTGGTCTTCAGACATTAATTTTGTTTATTTTTTTGACAGTCACTAGTATATACCAAAAAATTATAGCATATGCCTGACTTACAGACTACAAAGCTATTGGTAATATTGAAAACATTTTCACTAATATTATTACACATTTCTTTATTTGCTTCCTTTTTTATAATGGGTTTCAATTTGCTTTGCATGCCCCATCCACCCCCTCAGAACGTGTCTGCTCCCCTACCGGCCCCCCTCCTCCCTCTGTCCGTGCGAGGCTCTCCATCATGCTATTCAGGACATGACAGCACATATACTCTGGTATGATTTTAATTCAATCAAGCCAGCAAGGTATCAAAACACCCAAATGATCCAAAGAACAATTACGCGTAAGCTGCACACGACCTAGCCTTTAGGAATTATACATTACTCTTCACAAACTCAATTACTTTCAAGTTGATGATACGAAAGCATTTGATAATTCCTCCATATTATCCAAATCCCTTCATTTTACAGAAAACATGTTAATATTTCCTAATGCTGTAAAAACATACTGAAATTTTCACTTAATTCTTTACAGTTAAATGAAAGTTACTTGGTGTCGAGGTAAATTTTAATTAAAAGTAAGATATCTAATTGACACAACTCTGATAAAATCTTGGTAGATCTCAATGAATAAAGATTTATAACCATATAAATAACTACATGTTACTGAAATCCAAATATATTCTTAAATGTTACCAGAATACATAGGAATACCCCTACTATGAATGTCAAAAAACAAGATAATCTTCAAAGACAAATTTCCTACATTACTACCCAGACACTCCCAAGTTGAAAGAAATAGAGGAATATCCAAGAAACATATTCTTTCACCAATGAAAAGAAAAGCTCAGTTGTAGTCCTAAAAAAAAACACACCATGCTGACAGATATAAATATATCTCATGTGGTAGGCCTACACAGCAGCCTCATCACGTCACCCTAACGCTTAGCAACCGTAATTTGGTTAAATTAAGAAACTGCTCGTATGAACGCAATTGGCTGTTCGTTCTCGCCGAATCAGCCGAAACGAGGCGAGATATGGCCGTGAGTGTCAAGGAAACAGAGGGGAAAAATCAAGGGGAAAAATCAAGCGGAAAAAAAGGCAGGTCT
>NC_051416.1:25859299-25859432 GCF_015228065.2 Penaeus monodon
TAGTCCTAGAGAGAGAGAGAAAAAAAAAAAAACCCTACTTCACACTTTAAAAGAGAAAATAAGAAAAAACTTACTTCATGTTTTAATAAAAAAAATATAAAATCTACTTCACACTTCAAAAAAAAGCAGGCCT
>NC_051416.1:25859500-25860328 GCF_015228065.2 Penaeus monodon
AGCAACAACAACAGGTTCCCGAGCTGGTCCATTTTCTCGCGAGAACCTCTAACGTCTCCCCGAAGAAGAAAAAAAATTAATACAAACTACATTTCCTTTCGCCTTTTCTGCAAATCTTGTACTTTGTTATTTGGTACTATAAACACTTCGATTGCAATGTTGGTATGGTGTTGCAGTGCGATCTCAAGAGGGTCGAGGGGAAGAGGAGGATCGAAATCTAGGTGTCTGGAGACGACTGGATAGCGTTTAAGAGTTTTCTATTCCTCTTTGTTCAGGTAATTCTGGCATCTATAACACAGACAGGCAGAGGCCGCATAACACCCGACTAGACAGTAACCTTCCGCTTGCCAACGTCTAATCTATCCCCTTTTCGAAGAAACTCAAATACCTGATGTTATTATAAAGGAGAAAAATCTTAAATCATACAAAATATCAATAATTAGCTTTATTCTAACGGAAAAAGCTATTTTGCACGCACATGATTTTGTGTGGTATGAATGAGAGAGCATTATATAATTGGACATCATATTTAGTCATGGAAACAAACACGAATATTTCTATCCAATCTTTAGATTTATTAATCTGTTCCATGATGCCACACTCATCTCTACAATATAATGAAATAAGAGATTGTTTCTTGCATTGCTTGCGAGTGCGGAGGAATACACCACTTCTTGAGCGGCCATTCGACTTATCGCTTGCTTTTCGCTTGCTTTTCATTTGCTTTTAGCCTGCCATTTTCTTGCTTTTTCCTTCGTTATGGCTTGTTTTAAGCTTCCCTTCCCTTTGCTTTTCGCTTGTTTTGCCTTTACTTTTCGCATGATAACC
>NC_051416.1:25860377-25860732 GCF_015228065.2 Penaeus monodon
CAGGAAAATCTCCTCTTATCACTGACATCAAGGACATGAGATTAATCCTGTAATGAAATTTCAATCTACATATTTCAGTGATGATTGGGAGATTTGTATTACTAACTGACACTCTAGGAATGAGCAGAAAATTGCAATGTGATTTGGGTCTTGAATATAAACATATCGTATTTTTTTTTAATCAAGTTTTATTCTTCAGCAATTGTACTAATTAGTAAGCTATATAAAAATATATGGATTAATATGTCATTATCCCAAGGGACTGAATCAAGGATAAATAAGCTAGACAGTCATAATCATATTAATTAAACATAGTTTTACGCAATATGAAAAGGCATTGCATGATATCAACTAT
>NC_051416.1:25860836-25861229 GCF_015228065.2 Penaeus monodon
AAGAGCCATATACATATAAATCTTAAGTACCATCTAAACCAAAGAAAACAAAACAAAAATACAATTAATAACAACCAGAAACTAAAAGCACAAAGTCTATGTTCAAATAACAGTACCAGAAAATAAATATGATAAAAAAAAAAAAATCACGAATAAAAATCTATAAGCATAAGCATAGATTGTCTCTTCTTCCAACGTAGTAGTGCAGTGTCAGGCACTATCCTGCCTGTCTGATGCAACTGAACTGCTGAATTTGGTGTTGAGGAAATTGTTGACATTGAGAAAGTGCAATGCAAAACATCCGCTTCTCTCAAGGATGCACGAGAGATGTGTGTGTATGCGTGTGGACGCTGCGTTTGTTCATTTGTGCATTCTGTTGGTGTTTGTTGTATC
>NC_051416.1:25861404-25861676 GCF_015228065.2 Penaeus monodon
TGTTGTTTTTGTTGTTCTTTATTAGGCATTGTTATGTGTTTTATCCCTTTATGATGGCTGGTATTACGTTGCTTGAATATCTCTTGGTGACATTTTTAGCTACTGTGTTGCATTGTTTATAGTTTGGATATTGGTAGGTCGTGTGTGATTTCATATTTTTTCGTTGTCATTATCGTTATCCTTCTTGATAGTAGTTTATTAATATTTGTGACTGTTTTAACTGTAGTAACATTCATGCATTCATTCCCTTTAGAGATTATATTATCTTACAC
>NC_051416.1:25861784-25861986 GCF_015228065.2 Penaeus monodon
GTAAAAGGTATCACTGACATCATGGCAAATAGCATTGTGGGTTGTTTAGAATGTATTACTGTTAACACGAATGCTATCATTAATTCATCAATTTCAAATCCATTGTCACAACTCCATTTACTGGCAATGATTACTAAAATGATATTCAAAATCTCATCGGAAATGGTAATGAAAATTCCCTATGATTATCATTGCAAAATAT
>NC_051416.1:25862813-25863822 GCF_015228065.2 Penaeus monodon
CGGTCTAACCTGTACTTTAACATTTCCAATAGTATAAGAAAAAACACTGGTCATATACCATCAGCAACGATAAAAAAAAAAAACGAAGTGCGCCGCCCGGGAATCGAACCCGGGTCGCAAGAATGGGAATCTTGCATGATACCACTACACCAGCGGCGCCTCTGTATAGTATGAGTCAGTTTTCTATTATGTATCCGCCTGGGCCAGCACTGTTGCTTGTGAATATACTATTTCTGTGTGATTCAAAGGAAGGGTTAATTCTATATTAAGATCGTGATTATTTACGGTGATGAGACACGTGTTTTATTCGATTGTTCGACTAAAAAATAGTGATAATTGTATGACGTTTAGAAGTTCGTTGACCCTCAGTCAGTGAAGTTACATATTACAGTATGTTTCAGGTTCACTTGTCATCGTAATTTAAGGTAACATCGAAACCAACACATGAAGAAAAGTTAATAATATGTATTCCAACTGCTTGAAAGAAAAATTAATAATACGAATACAAAATCCCGTTCTTTATAAAGGAACATGTAGGGTAAACTCCTTTATTTTTACCATCCATGAGGCACGTCGTGGGATTTATCAAATATTGTTCTTATTTACTTCTTTTAAGCCCAAAAAGACACTTGCGTGTAAAGACAGTTTTCCAAATAAATAGAGAGAAGAGAAATGGAGGAATGAAATACGCAAAGGTAGTAAGTAGACAAGTAAGTGGAACTCGTTATTTCTATCCTTATCCTGTACACTGACTTTCAGTCTTGAATGTATAATTTTCCCTCATTACTGATTATGATTGAAATCATTATACCGATAACAGAGATGGACAGGAAACAAATTAAGTCTTATGCTAACATTTCCTACATTACTAATGATGATACAAGTAACGATGATGGCAAAGGTTATAATAAAAGTCTAGAGGGTTGTTATTTATAAAAGTCTTGGTGAATGTCAGTATACAGTGATAATTTGTTTCAGCTGACAACATAAGAAACAGTGTGAGAATCGC
>NC_051416.1:25866582-25866821 GCF_015228065.2 Penaeus monodon
CTTCTGTTTATCCCATATGAATATGTGTGTGCTGCAGATAATCCCACTGCTGTTCTTGGCTGTGATTAAGCTTCGATCTGATGACAATCATTAATCTCCTATCATCCAGTCGTTGATCTTTGTCTCAATAGGAATTATACTGATTAATTCTCATGCGTGTTGTTATCAAGAAACCGCTTTTTAATTCAGTTTCGAATTAATTACAATACAAGACAAATGCTAATTTTCGATTGAAGTTG
>NC_051416.1:25867115-25867223 GCF_015228065.2 Penaeus monodon
TTCCTGAAATGAAGGATAAAGATGTTATTTTTGCATCGTAATCCTCGCATTGTCTGGATTTCCTTCACATTTAATTTATTTAATTGTTTGAAGAGTTTCTCATATTCT
>NC_051416.1:25867250-25867994 GCF_015228065.2 Penaeus monodon
GACGACCATTGTAAAGTGAAAATTAACAAAAAGAAATGAAAATAAACAATACAGGATGAAGTTAAAACCAGACGTAAAAATCGATATGTATACTTTGCTCTCTATGACACAAATAACTAAGAAATATATAGAAAAGTGCAAGAGATTTCTTTGACCGGGTCTGGTTAGATCTTATGGTTATATCGGATTTAAGTATTTCTAAAAGATAGTATTTAAAAAAATCCTGAGGATCTATTCATCGTTATGTTTTTAACAGATTTGGCAGTACTATCTGATATCAAATGTGATTTGTTGTGAAGACAGAATATATAATTTTCAGTCCGTTGAAAAAATCTTCGGAAATTTATATATTTATGATGAGTGTATGAAAGTATGTTTTAGAGAAGCAGACATGGAATGAAATAAGAAACATGAAAAGTGAGTAAATCACTAAGATTAATATGATAACGAAAAGGAATAAAAACTTACACGCTTTTCTGTCAAGGATTTTTTTCTATCATAAAGATAATGATATTTATAAGCCGTCTGTTTAATATCATATTTCGATCTACATCTATGCGATTTTTTTTTTTTTTACTGAGAGATACGTGACGTAACGAAATGTATCATAGTGTATTGGACATTATGGATTCCGTTGCTACAGAACTTTACATAACAGATCTCTTTCTTATACAGCTGACCAGCATATTTTTCTGTACTATATCATTCGACCGTATGGATTATTTTGGCTACAGTACTAGGATT
>NC_051416.1:25868388-25868787 GCF_015228065.2 Penaeus monodon
TCTGAGTTTTTATGATATTAGATAATGTCGATTTCCCTAATAAAAAAAATCGATGTAATATCATTACAGCGTTATAGAAACAATCATCTTCGAATGGGTCGATATCCATTTTTTTCGGTTCTATAAATACAACAGTTGTCTCGCTACAGACATTTACTTTCCCAGCTGACTTTATGCAAATAAATAAAACTAACACATTCATACTAAGTACATTAAAATGAGCCGAGCCATGTACGTACACACTCGCACTGACTCCTGGCATAACACCTGCACATTTGTATGCACTTATGCCTTCGTACGTGTGTCCATGTGGGCATGAATGCATTTTATACTGGGAAAATCCTAAATATCTTTTATACTTGCCGCCGTTTCTGCTTTCACGGGGACTATCCAAGGATT
>NC_051416.1:25870532-25870758 GCF_015228065.2 Penaeus monodon
CACACATCGCGATTCGTGGACACAATAGGACATTACTCATGCTGTCAAGTTAGGCTGATGATTTCTCAAAACCGGATGATGGATAGATGGCATAGCGTTTATCTTTCTGCCTCTCATTCGTCAAATTTCGTTCTTATTTGTGTGTATATTCGTTTACATTCCTTCTGAGATGTATGCTTTGTTTTAATTTGGAAATATTTTAGATGGGTAATCTGTTGATATTTTG
>NC_051416.1:25871755-25871956 GCF_015228065.2 Penaeus monodon
TCTTTGTCCCGAAAACTGAATATAATTTACAAACATCCCCTTATATACCATTTTCTCACCGTTGCGATTCCTTGAACTGAATTCACGCGGAAACCTCTAACATTTTAAAAGCGATTTTTTTTTTTTTTGGTTTATTGTCTCGTCGCTGGAATGAAATCACATCACAATAATGGAAGGGAAGGTTTCTGTTAAAGCTTTTAT
>NC_051416.1:25872177-25872588 GCF_015228065.2 Penaeus monodon
GGCTGTTCTGTTAATACCTTGATGCAAGGTCATATATCACATATTCACTTTATATATCATAAAAAAAATCAGATATTCTGTTATTATTTACTTATTTATTCTCTAACAAACAAGCCTATGGAAAAAGAAAAGCCACTCTTGTTAAAATGTCTAGCATAATAGTTTTTATTATTTTCGTACCGATATAATGGACAGAGTTTTATATAAACTTATAATATTTGAATTCAGAGAAAGGTAAAGATATTGGCGCATCAGTGAAATGGAGTGAAATTCAGACATATCAATATAGACCAAAAGCCTTTAATTAATTTCTCATGAAAGGGAGCTGCTATTTCTCCTGCAGTTGAGAACAAACGTAACTAACTTGATTGTTGGTGAATGGGGCATATCTGTCATTACCTCATGGTGGGC
>NC_051416.1:25872966-25873308 GCF_015228065.2 Penaeus monodon
CGAGGTTCCATATCACTAATCAAAGCTTGATGAATAGATAGGTAGGTCTGCAGTCCCGTGCCCTTTCGCCGGTCGCTTCAACAGAGGGAAAAAACGACGACCTGTGTTTATTAATAGCAACATCAGGCGTACCGGAGTGGATGAAGGGGTGAGGGGAAAGGGAGAGGGGAGGGGAGTAAGGGAGGAGGAAGGGGAGAGGAGAGGGGAGTAAGGGAGGAGGAAGGGGAGAGGAGAGAGGGGAGAGAGGAGGATGGGAGGAGGAAGGGAGTGGTGAGGAAGGGGGGGGGGAGGAGTAAGGGAGGAGGACGGGAGAGGAAAGGAAGGGAAGAAGGGGGAAAGGTA
>NC_051416.1:25873493-25873874 GCF_015228065.2 Penaeus monodon
TTGGTTTGTTACTGGCTTTTGTAAGCTCTTAACAAGCTTCCCTTTTGTAAAAATTCTGACCAAGTTTCAATCCAAACGGTTTTGAAATAAAAATTGAAAAAAATGGGAGTCGTACCTCTGTCCCTTCCGTCTCCTAACTGCCTTTACAATCTAAAAAATAAGCCACAAAAACTGGGGGGAAAAAATCAAAACAGTGGTAAAAGAGAAACAGAAAATGAACTAATAAAAACAACTAACTAAATCACACTGTTAAAAAGTATTTGGAAACTCAGAAGAATAAAAAAGATCTGCCCAAGGGAAACATGTCTAGGTCATGTCAAAAGGAAAACATAAAATGACAGCGAAAAATAGTATTACTAGAGAAACATCTGATAATAGATG
>NC_051416.1:25875359-25875834 GCF_015228065.2 Penaeus monodon
GATGACGTCATGAACTCGGGACGTCCGGCACCAACCCCGGACGCGACGGGCTATCAGGCGGGACGTCCCTACTTGACTGGTAAAGGAGATGGCAGCTCACGTTCCTTTGACGTTATATTGTATCATGACAGAAGAGTAAATGAACGGCAGAATTACTGACACAACATTAATTATTCACTTACCGCAATCAGCCAGTTGATAAATATCAATTACAATCCATAATGATTAACAACTGCTTATAAACTCAAGTTCGGATCAAAAGCGAAACGGATCCGCTTTCGAGTTTCAGTTAAAGTGAAGTACATTTTCCCTCCGATTCCTTCCCATGGTTTTGTAATAGAAAATCACATATGGAAGGAATAAAACTTGTATAACTAGTAAGCAGCCATTAGAATCAGCTTTCCTGTGCTAGAAAACCCCCCTGAAATAATGTAAATCTTCAGTTCCTGACTGTATGGTGTTCGTCCAGAGGCCT
>NC_051416.1:25875991-25876420 GCF_015228065.2 Penaeus monodon
TTGAAACACCAGACAGAAGTGATGCATAGTGAGAGTAAATACTCTGCACGTATGCTGTAATTAGTAGATGACAAAGTCAACGATGGGGATGAGGAAGCTTGGATATGCAGAACTATCAAGGGCAGAGCATGCACTAGGGTACTGACATGGGTAGTCGGATGTGGACGAGGCATGGGCAGATGGACGTAGACGACCAGTCCAGGATGTTTATAATGCAACACTTGCCTCTGAAATCCTAGCGACAAGGACACCTCTCTGCACCCACTCAGCCAATCTAAAAGACAGACGCCTGCAGCCTGGTATTAAGGAGGTCACTCTAGCTTTAGCATCGATGACCCCCCTTCACCATTGCTTCCCCAAAACGTTTCCCAAAGACGTAGGTTTATTAGACTTCCTTGAACAAAAGAGTAAAAAGACACATTAGTTTTC
>NC_051416.1:25876493-25876772 GCF_015228065.2 Penaeus monodon
TGACAGGCGCGTGCAGAGAGAGATACACCCACATCCACGGTCTAGATGAACGGTTCACGAATAAATTATGTAACATACAATTCACAAACAGAGCCAAATATATACCAAGATATAAAATCAATAAAGGAACACAATAGACATATATCAAACACAAGATAAAGCGAGGTAATAATGAATATGAATATGTTACAACACCTAAGCAAAGTGGCACAGAGAAATAAGTCACATGGCGAAGGCCGAACAAGATCTAGTTCCGACGAAATTATGAGTTCATATCCC
>NC_051416.1:25877980-25878137 GCF_015228065.2 Penaeus monodon
CTTGTTGTTTAGTTCATTTGCACGGTTTAGCTTCATCTAGATATGGAGTAATATATACAAATTATTCAAAACATGTTGCGTAATATATTAAAGGCTGCAATAAGCAAAGCTTGTGTTTGTGCATGTGGGCTCGAGCGCGCGTGTGTGCATGTGAGTG
>NC_051416.1:25878556-25878918 GCF_015228065.2 Penaeus monodon
GCTGTGCATCATTCCCTGCACATCAGCTGCTCACCAAATTAGCAACAGTCTACAGTCAAAATATAATGATACGCCATTGCCTCAGTTATAGTACTTTAGGACGAATCTTTATTTAGAGGAACTTCACCCGTGGAGGACAGTAGGTCTGTAGAAGGTTAAGTTTACGAAATTACTGACAAATATTTTAGCAAAGTCTACCCTCCCAGCGCTATGTGAAGGACTTCTTAGCGCATATCCCAATTAAGTAAGACAATATTTGCTTGTCGTTAGTGTTTGGAGACCCTGCTGTACTTCTCTCCTTTATTAAATGTTATCCAGTTGAGATGCATGTCCCCCAAGGCATGGGGAAATGTCGGAATGAT
>NC_051416.1:25878966-25879085 GCF_015228065.2 Penaeus monodon
GGAGTGATGATGATTATAATGATTACGAATATCATTATCGTCATGCTGCTGTTATTGTTATTAGTCATGGTGGCAATACAAATAGGTAAGTTCCTTTCTCCTTCCTTTTATTCTTTTAT
>NC_051416.1:25879187-25880189 GCF_015228065.2 Penaeus monodon
GTGATGAATAATCATATATACTGCTCTTTTGCGACGATATGTCCTTCCCAAGGTTGAAGAAGACGCATCAGATGTCGGAATAAATAACGCAGGCCAACTCGAGAATCACCTATCACCAGCAGACAGGTAGAGAGACCAGAGAAACAGCTTGAGGCTGTTTTGTGATAAAACAGACTCAAGAAAACTTCAAGGCATTAAAAATGTCTTGGTGAAACATGATCGTCAGACTGGCTACTTTCCAAATGCGAAAATATCCTTCCTTACTGTAGTGTCACTACAACTACGCTTTAGAAATACTTGCATACAGTGAAATAAAAATAACTGACAGGGTTATTTGAGCTGCATTATGTTCTGTTATTATGTTCGTGTCAGTCTCAGCAATGTATTCTTATCACGTACTTGAGTTAGTTAAAAACAAAATAGATGTCTGGGTAAAAGAGATAATGGAGCCCCATGCAGTCTAGTCACCCACGGCGTCAAACATCGTTGGACCCTCCTAATGAAATTATTTATATACACTGAGCATTTTTTTTTTCAACCACTAATTTATATCACAGGGGATTTATTTATTCCAGGTGGTAAAGAAAGTCGAATGTGCAACGTCCATAAGAGTTTTGAAACTACCACTACGCTTAAAAGGAATGCAGTCTCTCAAACTGAAATCAACATTGACATATTGATCGCTAATATGTAATGTGTGAAGCGGATTCGAGTAAAGATTGAGATATCAAATTAAGGTTATCGGAAATACGCCAGGTCAGCCAAAAAACGCTTAGTGGCGATTAGACGTTATCTTTCTCATGAATCACGACAGAAAGTAGAGGAGGGATAGGAAATTAGAACATGCAGTTGTGCAAGAACCCCATCAATCAGTCCCCATGGCTTCAGTTTTAACCTCAAAGAATTGCCTGGTTCTGTAGACCTATGGTTCGTGAAAAGTTTATCATATTTGTGCCTTAGGTGACGCATCCCGTAATGAAAGTTACGCGATGCATTTGTCAT
>NC_051416.1:25880290-25880786 GCF_015228065.2 Penaeus monodon
TTTTATTTATTTGTTTGTTACAACGTTGCAGAAGTTAGTTCAGTGGTACTACAAGGCAAAAAAGATTAACACATCATATCGTGTATGTATATGCAAGATTGTGCATGTGAGCGTATCCAATATAAGATATAATAAACACCAAAACAAAACTTTATAATACATCTACAGTCACAACAATCAGACCAGTGTGGCTCGCCCCTAGAATGCGTATAACCTAACGCTTTCCTACCTGCGGCGGCTGCGTATCATTGACATGTGTCCGCACTGGGAAAGTTTGGGCAGCCTGCGACCAATTAACCCGAGCTCACTCTCCAGTGGCAGAGGAAAACGTCAGTAATTTTTGAATCATTCGTTTTCATTTTCATTTTTAAAATGGGGGGGGAAAAAATATTCCTAGCGTATTTTTTTTCAGGCGATCTTGTTTTTGATTTCTGCTTTGAAAAGACGTAGAATATTTCAGAATGTTTGTTGATGATAATGCATGTGTATTGAATAG
>NC_051416.1:25881899-25881969 GCF_015228065.2 Penaeus monodon
AGCAGAGAAAAACGATATCCAACATGCACACAATATCAGACATTAAACACCAACCGCCACTCTCAAACGA
>NC_051416.1:25882012-25882234 GCF_015228065.2 Penaeus monodon
ATAACGAAAAATAAAGAGAATACCCGACGTAAAATGTGACGTTAAAGAGATGCATTCATTGAGCTTTAAAGGGCAGGCAATTAGCATAGTGGATACCGGATCCATCTGAACATTCGTTTAAGCGATGGAGAAATCAGGGGAAAAAAAGTGCGTTGCTTGTTCATATTTGAACAGGGATGATTAGGTGCATGGAGTGAACGGAAGGTAGATTATTCGGTGGGG
>NC_051416.1:25883781-25883845 GCF_015228065.2 Penaeus monodon
CCTTCGAGTACAACCATTGTACCTCGACGTCTCGACCATAACATCGAAATGACCCAATAAAGAG
>NC_051416.1:25883889-25883958 GCF_015228065.2 Penaeus monodon
ATGAGAAGCAACGAAAAGGCTGAACTTACTAAATAAACGCAATTAGATATTTTTTCTTTTATTCTTGAT
>NC_051416.1:25883981-25884293 GCF_015228065.2 Penaeus monodon
TGGCCGGACAGTTCTCAGCTCAAACACATCGTAAAAAGATTGATTCAATTTTTCGAGTCCTCTCCCCCCCCTCCAACTTGGATAGGTATGTACTGATTCGTTTATACACAGCGATAGTACGTATATACGCACTGCTAAGGAAAATACAGGTATAGACTTCTGGAAATGAACTAAATGAACTAGATTGAAGGTAACGCTGAGCTTTCGATGAATGGAGTCAGTGTTTAAGAGAAAGAGAAAAAAAGGAGGAAAAAAGTCCTACTTTGTCAAGAAATAGCATTTGTTCATAAGTTTGCAGTTGGTGAAAGGGTG
>NC_051416.1:25884734-25885021 GCF_015228065.2 Penaeus monodon
TAAATAGCGTTTAGACGGTTTCAACCCTATTCACCGACGTCGGAAAGAGGTTAGCATTAATGCCTCTCGCCGTGGTGCAGTCCAGGCTTTATACCTTTTATTATCGGTTGTAAAACACGGCAGATTACTGATCCAGGCGCGGAGGCTGGTGACACAGACGTGCCAAAGCGGTTTCCTTGTGTTATCAGCCTTTTTTTTTTGTTTGTTTTATTTCTCTTTTTCTCTTCTTTGTTTAGTCTTGTTTTCTTGGGTATGTGTTTCTCGTCATTTTTCATTTTTCACTTTCA
>NC_051416.1:25885162-25885666 GCF_015228065.2 Penaeus monodon
ACCTTCCTCCCCATATGATATCGTGTTTATTATTGTTCTACTCTTTGCCTCCTCTTACGTAACGATCCTCGTTCCTCATTCTCTCACTTTATTTCATTCTTTTCTTCTCCTCTTCCTCTTCTTTCTTTTCTTGCCACCTCGATTTCTCCCTCTCTTTATCCAATCTCCCTTTTCATTTTTTTTCTCCCTTCGCCCTTCCTTGCTCCTTCTCCGTCTTCTCTTTCACCAATTCTCTCTTCTAATTCTTCCGTTTCTTCCCTTTGTCTATCCTCTCCCTTTCTCTCTTCCTCTTCCCTAATTCTCAACCACCCCTCTCCCATTCTCTTTCCTCTCCTTTCTTCTTCACTCTTCCTCCCTCTTTACCCCATCTTCCTCCCTCCCTCCCTCATTCTCTCCTGATTCCCTCCCTTTTCTCCCCCCCCCCTCTCTCCTCTATTCTTCACTCTTCCTCTCACCTTACTCCTTCAACCCTCCTTCCTCCCTCATTCTCAACCCTCCCCCCTA
>NC_051416.1:25885976-25886126 GCF_015228065.2 Penaeus monodon
ATTGATATCATTATCCTCGCCATTATCGTCACTACCCTGATATTACTTGTTGCAACTAATCATCGTGCAGAAATTGACCCTCGGATATTGCAGAAACTTTCCCTTTTTTCCTTCTCTTTTACGGGAGTTCTTGATATGTAACTTTGGTCA
>NC_051416.1:25886299-25886427 GCF_015228065.2 Penaeus monodon
GTCTTTATCCAGATCGGGTTCTCGGCGCCAGATGATCGCCTGGAGACTCATCTTTTCTAGCAATTTCAATTTAAAAAAATTTTTGCGTCTGTCTGTCTTAGACTGTCTATTTCTCTCTTTTTTTATCT
>NC_051416.1:25886546-25886743 GCF_015228065.2 Penaeus monodon
TATATTCATATATGTATTTCCAAGATCCTACGGCAAGAAGACAAAGCACGAAGGATTTGTCGCTGTCGGCCAGGTGGTCTTTGATATTCTAATTATTTGATACGTCACCATGCTTGCCATGAATATTAACAATCATGGCAGAGCTTAACTGCTTCTTGAATAATCACTGAATATTGCTCTTATTTAGTCAACAGCCA
>NC_051416.1:25887136-25887689 GCF_015228065.2 Penaeus monodon
ACATGATTATAAGGTAGAATGCCTCTCTGTTTACACTGCCCAAATACACTAAACTTCGCCCCTTTGGTTAAAATCATCCCCAAATGACCACTTACCACTGAACGATACTCCCACTTCCGTTTTTCCTATGCTCCATTCATCTCCAGAATTGCATGTACCGTTCTGTATGTTATTAAAACTTTTATCATTACAACAGTCTCTCTACCCAATTCTCCTCCTAAGCACTCAAAAACAACCCCATAAGTTTCCCTGTCTGCCCCGAGCCGAGCTAAGAGAATATGCAACGGAGGGCGGAGGACAATGGGGGGGGAATCACACCTATTTGTCACTCCTTTTGGCTGTTGTATTGTATGGGACAACAACCTACAGGCGGGCTACTGTGTTTCTGCTGACGGTTCGTGGGTGTGGGTAGAGGGGTAGGAGTAGGGGAGGGAAGTAGGGAAGAGGGGGAGGAGAGAAAGGAGGGTAGGAGGGAAGGGAGAAAGGTGGGGAGAAGGGAGGGGGAGAAGGAGAGAAGTGAGACGGAGAGAGAGGGAGGAGTGGGGAGGGAAGT
>NC_051416.1:25887907-25888168 GCF_015228065.2 Penaeus monodon
TTACTCCAATGGTACTCAGTTATAACCCCCCTCCCTCCCCCCCCAAAAAAAAGCCCAAAAGTAAATAAAAAGAACCAATAATAGCAAACCGAACAGAAAAGTCTTGCCTCGATGGGTTCATTGTTCCTCACAAAGCCTTCCAATACGGCCTGTTCGCTATACTTTAGGGCTGGGGACAAAGAGGAAGCAAATAACAAGAAAAATAACAAGGAAAGTTGAGGGAAAACCTAAAGATCAAACGGATTTGTTAAAGTTGTTTCA
>NC_051416.1:25888692-25888976 GCF_015228065.2 Penaeus monodon
CATTATATAGAACATTTTTAGAAATAATGCTTATTTTACTCTTGGTTCGAAGCAATAAAGCATCTGAATGTAATAATGTGTCAAATAATGAAGGGCATATCTTTTATTAAAGTAAAAATCTATATTGCACCTTGATAACCAATTTCATAATATGAATAAGTACATTTTTTTATCCAGAATTCAAAATGATAATCCAAATCAAGAATATATCCATAACCTTGTAATGACATTATCACGTTTTCTGTACAATGTGACGTGTCATCCGCAGAGATCTGTACTTCATT
>NC_051416.1:25889044-25889507 GCF_015228065.2 Penaeus monodon
ATTAAAGGCTTTCCCACTGTGTTATCCATTACCCAATTAATACTGATAAATCCCCTTTGAACTCTTGGCTTTATTCCTGCAGGCCAATATGCCTATTACAGGAAATCGCTGGTTATTGAACAGTGATAATGGTTTCAGGGAACCTCTGCTTAAGGCGGAGTTCCGGATGACCTTTCAATAATGGTAGCGTGGTCCGAATGAAAGAATATTTCTGCTCTAACGTTTATTCACTGGTCACAAGTCACAAACAGACAAATGCAACACAATACACTAGTCAGGGCCCCACGACACCCAACACACACTAAGGTATCTTATCACGTGATCAGTCTTGACCTCTGTTGCTCCAACCCTGCCTCACTGACTCTCCTGACTGAGCTTGAGTACTAGGTTTTTATGCATAGTTGGGTGCGTTGGCTACCACCCCTAGTCACGATAGATTTGAACACTTGCAGGGCCCACATGC
>NC_051416.1:25889755-25891235 GCF_015228065.2 Penaeus monodon
TACTATTAGAATGACTTTCAACTGAACTTTCCTTCTATGATGGACAATTCTCCCTCAACTTTACAGAGGTTTAATTCAATCAAAACAGCGCTGACTTGGATGTTTACACGTGACTGCCTGTATCGCTTATATATTGCATGATATACTAGTCTTAGCAGACATCCCACTTCACAAAATTGGATTGACAACAGCACCTAAGTAATTCACCAGGAGACAATTTTTATAGTCAGTGGCTTAGAATTATGAGTATATATGAGTAAGTGAGTGAATAAATCGTATACAGAGATACGTAAATGAATATGTGTATACATATGCCACCATCAATACCATTATTCCTACTAAAATCAGAGTCATCATGGTAATCAATTTCGCCATTCTTTGTTATATTTTTCATCGTCATTACCAATATCTCATTTACCTATTACTTTATTTATCTTACAACATGACGTAAAAACCAACATGATAAGGCAACAGACACGTAGGAAACTAACACAAGCGTCACTCGTGAAAATCATCGACAGAATATTTGCATGAATGAAAGACATCATCAATATAATGGCAAGATCCACGAGTAATCCTACCGTAATGTGAAGTTACCATGTTAAGACGATTATGATTACAAAGTCGCAGCGTGTTATTTGCCAAAGGGAAATGCAATTCCAGCATTGTTGAGTAAGCCATACAGGAAATTTATTCGTTTTCTTTGGTGTATTTTAAGGGTAAACTGCTGCAAATATCCTATTCGTAAATCGAGGCTTATCGGCAAACCCTCTCGTTACGAAAAGGTGACGATTTTTTGTGGTCTTGTATAATCCTTCCAAATATTTCTTTTTTTCCGATGACTTATAACGCCATATCTCTCTCTCGACGGTGAAACAATCGTTCTGATAAATGCGAGTAATTTCGTTATAAGCCTCTTAGGCAGCGGATCTCGAAACAACATCAGTATTTGCAGGATATATGACGAAAGGCATATATTCGCTGCGCCTTTTTTCTTCTATTATTGATACGATGGGACTATCTACGGAAGTCCAGAGTGTCATAGAGACTACATTTGTCGGCCTAAACTGAAAATCTATTGATATTACGCTGTTGGTGACACCTGGTGGGGGTAGGAGTGGCAATCATCGGGATGGATCTGTCATTTTTTTTCCAGCTCTTCCCCCTCCTCCCCTTTTCACCTTCCTCTCTCCCTTTTACGTCTCTTTTTTCCTCTCTCCTCTTCTTCCTTCCCTTCTGCCTCGACCCTTCTTTTATCATCCTTCCATCTCTCCTCTCTTTTACCTTTCTCCTCGTCCCCTCTCCCCTCTCCTATTCACCCCTCCTTCCCTCTCTCTTCCTCCCCTTTTCCCCTCTCCCCTTTTCTTTCCCCTCCTTTACCCCTTCCTTCTCCTCCTTCTCCA
Source organism: Penaeus monodon (assembly GCF_015228065.2). Taxonomy (NCBI): domain Eukaryota; kingdom Metazoa; phylum Arthropoda; class Malacostraca; order Decapoda; family Penaeidae; genus Penaeus; species Penaeus monodon. The sequence goes on from NC_051416.1 coordinate 25,891,159, forward strand.
AACTCCTCTCTTCTTCTCTTTCCCCCTCCGCCACCCCCTTATGTTTCCCTGTTGTTGTCAGAGGAGGGGTGTAATCA
>NC_051416.1:25892824-25893109 GCF_015228065.2 Penaeus monodon
TATAAGAAAGAGACAGAGAGAAGGAAGGGAATTACAAAGTCAGACGAACGGGCAAAGAAACGCAAGAGAGAAAAGGATAAACGACGCTAAAAGGTTACGAGGAAAAGACCCCAAACGTTCAATATTGCATGCACGCTTACGTAAACGGATGAGGAGGAAGATAATGATGATTACACAGCAATGATAATGAAAGCTGAAATATAAGGATAGCCATATCTAGGATGACGAGCGATTTTTTGGGCAAAATCTGAAAGCTGGTAGTCTTCGAAAAGATTTTATTTACAC
>NC_051416.1:25894824-25894907 GCF_015228065.2 Penaeus monodon
TTCTTTTATCCTGCTTTTATCCCTTCCTTCATTCTCTCTTTCCCGTCAGACAGGAGATGGGAAAAACGAGGTGAGGGAAAGGT
>NC_051416.1:25895511-25895703 GCF_015228065.2 Penaeus monodon
TTAAGAAACAGAGTTAAGAGGAAGAAAAAAAAGGGGAAGAGGACTGTTCCACACTTTCAAAGTCGTTTTGGGATTCTTACGCCGGTCTTTGTCAAGGTTTTAATTTTTCGAATACTTCTCTAATTACCCTACCCTCAATCCCCCTCCCCCCTCTCTCCTTACCCCGCCCGCCTCCTCACAAAAAAGATTGTG
>NC_051416.1:25895764-25895915 GCF_015228065.2 Penaeus monodon
CTTATATTTATCCCTTCTCGGAAATTATTTTTCAAAAGCTTAGGTTCATAACTATTAAAATATGGCCTTTCGCGAGAGTAATCTTATATTTTCATATACATATATATTACATGACTGAAAATTGTATAGAAATGGGTTTTTTGTTTACGGT
>NC_051416.1:25898838-25898981 GCF_015228065.2 Penaeus monodon
TCTCCCATATTCCTCCTCCTCCTGGAATACGCGAGATTAGCCTATGCGACTCTGAGCTTGATTACGTTGGGTCTTGATAAGCGGATCTGCCCGGCGACAGCGCGGGTAAAGATTGGAATTTCTGCCGTTGTCTCACGGAGCGG
>NC_051416.1:25901357-25901690 GCF_015228065.2 Penaeus monodon
GCTAACAAGCCCAAAAATTGACCGCCTCTACCGGACACCTTCCACAAAATGATCATTCCGCATTTCGATTTACCGCATTCGGCTTCCCTGGCTGGCCACAGATAGCCGCAGCTTCTGGCAAGAGAAAAAGACTGGATACCGCGTGAGGCAGAAGAGGTCAAACCAAAGCCGACCTCTCAGCTAGGCCTCCAAAGGACGAGAGAGGACGAAGACTCCACGTAACTACGATCAACGCACCTTAGCGCTCTCCCCGAACCCGAAAAAAAAAACGCCCTGGCAAGAGAGCGCCTTCACGATCACGGAATCACGTCCACGCCGACTCGCCAAGCGTTC
>NC_051416.1:25902119-25902397 GCF_015228065.2 Penaeus monodon
CAACAATCAAAGGCGGCAAGATACCCGTTTTCTTCCATCTAATCTTTTCCATATCAGTAAACTGTATTGGTTTTCATCTAAATGTTATTAAATAATTGCGCTTATTTATAAACAAGCCATGGTATATAAGTATGCAATTCCTTTAATTACATTGGCACAATTTTAATAAATACAAAGCTCGTTACAGAATGCTGAAATTCATTTGATACCTCTGGAGTTTTGATATTGGTGACATCCTAAAATTTTCATTGCCCCCTAATTTAAATTTTCTTGGGATA
>NC_051416.1:25902869-25903093 GCF_015228065.2 Penaeus monodon
AGATTCTCATGTAGATTAACTCAACCGCAAAGCAGATGGAAGAAGACTGACCAATCTGACCCTCTATTCAGTAAAAGAGTCAGTCAAATAAGGTTTCTATTTGCCTGTGTTTTTTTTTCTTCTTCTTCTTTTTCTGTCTTACGCATTTCCATCTTTCCTGTTCAATGTTTTTTTTCTAGTGATTTTTTTCATCTCCCAGTTTTTGTCTCTTTCCATTTCTGTAC
>NC_051416.1:25903135-25903478 GCF_015228065.2 Penaeus monodon
CTCCTGTTCTACTTTAATTTTTAGATTTTCCTTTACCATCTTCTTCTCCCTTTTCATCCATCTCATTTTCCCTCTTATACCGTTTTCCTCCTTTCTCCTTGCTCTCTTTCCTCCTCCTTCCTTTTCTTCCTCTCTCTGTCTCCTTTTTTCTCTCTTTCTCATCATTATCTGTTACTCTTTTCTATCTCCTCCCCTCCTTTCAATCTTCTTCTTTTTTCTTAATTCTCCATTTCTCCCTTCTATTTCCATTCTTTTCCTCCTTTATTCTATTTTTCTATTGCCCTCTCCCCTTCTTCTTTTTTTTTTCCCTCCCCTCCATCTTCCTTCTCCCACATTTTTCGCT
>NC_051416.1:25903911-25907745 GCF_015228065.2 Penaeus monodon
CCCTGTGCACTCGAGTCCCGTAGCCCGGAATAAAGACCTTGCGGTCCCTATCTTTATTACAACACCCAAATCGTCTCGAAGACCACATTTGGGGCCATTCATATTCTAATTCTGTCAATGTCATCCAGGAAGAGGGGAGCGAGGAATAGGAAGAGGGGGAAGGGGGAGGGATGGGAGGGGAGGGTGGGAGGGAGGGTGGGAGGTGAGGGATGGAGGGAGGGTGGGAAGGTAGGGGGATGGAGGGTGTGAGGGAGGGTGGAGTGAGGGTGGAAAGGAGGGAGGGTGGAGGGAGGGTGTTGGGAGAGTGGAGTGAGGGAGGAAAGGAGGGAGGAGGGGGAGGGTGGAGAGGATGGGGGAGGGCATAGCGGGGGTGGAGGGTGGGAAGGAGAGGGGAGAGTGAGGGAGGGGGTACTTGGAGGAGGGAGAGAGAATGGGGGAGGCGGGGTAAGGGGGGGGGGTTACGTGGGGAAGATTGAGTGAGGGAGAACAAGGAGGAGGAGGGTTAATGAAGAAGAAGAGGCGGGGAGGAGAGGGGAATGGAGGAGAACGAGTGAAGCGGGGGATAAGTGAGGGGAGACGAAGGAAGGGAAAAGAGGGAGAAAGAGGGGGGAGAAAGTGGTAGGAAGCAGAGGGTAGTAAGAGGAAGTGAAGAGAAGAGAAAAAGAATAGAGAGGAGGAGGAAGAAGGTAAATAGAAGGAAAGGGAAGAAGGAAGAAGGGGAGGTAGGAAAAGGAGGAGGAGGAGGAGGAGGAGGAAAAGGAGGAAAAGGAGGAAAAGGAGGAAGAGGAGGAGTAGGAGAGGAGAGGAAGAGAAAGACTGGGAAAGAAAAGACCAGAGAAAAGTGAGTTGAGGAAAGGAGGAGGGGAAGAAAAGGAGATAGAAGACAAGCAAATGAGAGGAAGAGGAAGAAAAGTGGAGGAGAGGAAGAGGGAGACGAGAAGTGGAGGAGATGAAGAGGGAAAAGTGGAGGAGAAAAAGAAATAGAGAAGAGAAAGAGAGGGAGAGGAGAAATGAAGGAGAAAAAGACGATAAATGGGGAAGAGATGATGGAGAGGAGAAATGGAGGAGAAAAAGAAGGATATGGGCAGCGGGGTAAGAATTAGAGGGAAAAGAAAGTGAAGAAAGAGAATGAGAGGAGAAGCAGAATAGAGAAAGAGGGAGCAGAGGGGTATAGGAAAGAGAAAGAAGGAGAAGAATAGCGAATGGAGAAAAAGAAGGAGAAGAATAGCGAATGGGGAAAGAGAAGGAGGAGAATAGCGAGTGGGGAAAAAGGATAAGAACAAATGGGAAAAAGAAGGATAAGAATAGCAAAGGGGAAAAAGAGGAGAACTAGCGAAGGGAAAGAGAAGGGAGAACTAGTCGATGGGAAAAAGAAGGATAAGAATAGCGAAGGGGAAAGAGAAAGAGAGAAGAATAGGCGGTGGGGTGAAAAAGAAGGAGAAGATCAAAAGGGGAAAAGGAAAGATAAGTAAGAGCGATGGGGAAAAAGAAGGAGAAGAATGCGAATGGGGAAAGAGAAAGAGAGAATAATAGCGAATGGGGAAAGAGAAGAAGAAGATATCGCATGGGAAACAGAAGGATAAGAATAGCGAATGGGGAAAAAGAAGAGAGAATAGCGAATGGGTGAAGAGAAAGAGAGAAGAAGATATCGATGGAACAAAGAGAAAAGAATAAGCGAATTGGTAAAGAGAAAGAGAGAAGACTGCGAATGGGGAAAAGAAGAAGAAGAATGCGATGGGGACAGAGAAAAGAGAGAAGAATTGCGAATGGGGAAAGAGAAAGAGAGAAGAATAGCAAATGGGGAAAGAGAAAGAGAGAAGAATAGCGAATGGGGAAAAAGAAAGAGAGAAGAATAGCGAATGGGGAAAAAGAAGGAGAAGAATAGCGAATGGGGAAAAGAAAGCGAGAGAATAGCGAATGGGAAGGAGAAAGGAGAGAAGAATAGCGAATGGGAAAAAGAGGAGAATATAGCGAATGGGGATAAGATATAGAGGAGAGAAATTGGCGAAATGGGGACTAGAGAAAGATAGAAGAATAGCATGGGGAAGAGACAAGAGAGAGAATAGCAGATAAGAATATTATCGAATGGGGAAAAAGAATGAAAGAATAGCGAATGGGGAAAAAAGAGAGAAGAATAGCAATGAGAAAAAGAAGAGAGAATATCGAATGGGGAGGAGAAAGAGAGAAGAATCGCGAATGTGGGAAAGAGAAAGAGAGAGAATAGCGAAATGGGAAAGAGAAAGATAAAGAATAGCGAATTGGGAAAAAGAAGAGAAAGAATAGCGAAATGGGGAAGAGAGAAAGAGAGTAAGAATAGCGAATGGGGAAGAAAAGAGAGAGAATAGCGATATGGGGAAAAAGAAGGAAAGAATAGCGAATGGGGAAAGAGAAAGAGAGAAGAATAGCGAATGGGGAAAGAGAAAAAGAGAAGAATAGTGAATGGGGAAAATGAAAAAAGGAGAAGAATAGGCGAACGGAGAAAAAGAAAGGAGAAGAATAGCGAATGGGAAAAGAGAAAGAGAGAAGAATAGCGAATTAGAAAAGAAAGAGAGAAGCTATTAGCGATGGGGAAAATAGGCTAAGAATAGCGAGGGGAAAAAAGAAAAATAAGGAGGAGAATAGCGAAGGTGAAAGAGAAGAGATAAGATAGCGGACTGGGGAAAAAGAAGGAGAAGAATAGCGAATGGGGAAAAAGAAGAGATAATAGCCAATTGGGGAAACAGAAAGAAGGAGAAAGAATAGCGAATGTGGAAGAAGAAGGAGAAGAATAGCGAATGGGGAAAAAGAAAGAGAGAAGAAAAGCGAATGGGGAAAAAGAAGGAGAAGAATAGCGAATGGGGAAAAAGAAGGAGAAGAATAGCGAATGGGGAAAGAGAAAGAGAGAAGAATAGCAAATGGGGAAAAGAAAAAGAAGGAGAGAATAGCGAATGGGGAAAGGAAAGATAGAAGAATAGCGAATGGGTGAAAAGAAAGAAGAGAAGAATAGCGAATGGGGAAGAGAAAGAGAGAAGAATAGCGAATGGGGAAAAAGAAGGACAGAAGAATAGCGAAGGGGAAAAGAGAAAGAGAGAGATAAAGCGAAGGGGAAAGAGAAAGAGAGAAGAATAGCGATGGGGAAAAGAGAATATAAGATAATATTCTAATTGTTAAATAGTAAATATATTAATAATAGCGAATTGTGAAGAGAAAGAGGAAAATATGCGAATTTGACAATAGAAATAGATAATAATATCGAATGGGGAAAAAAAGATAATAATAATAGCGAATGGGAAGAGAAAGAGAGAAATATCGAATGGGGAAGGAGAAAGAGAGAGAAAAATAGTGAATGGGTAAAAAGAAGAAGAATAGCGAATGGGTGAAAATAGAAAAGAGAGAATAAATAACGAATGGGAATGATAAAGAGAGAATAAATATCGTATGGTGAAAAATACAGCTAAAATGAATAGCAAGTTGTGGAAAAGAAATAGAATATTCGATGGTGAAAATGAATACGAAGAATAGCCGAATGGGGAAAGAGAAAGAGAGAGAAGAATAGCAAATGGGAAAAAGAAGAAGAATAGCGAATGGGGAAAGAGAAAGAGAGAAGAATAGCGAATGGGGAAAAAGAAGGATAATGAATAATCGAATTTTTAAACTAGAAGAGAGTAGAATATCTGAATGTGGAAAAATGAAATAGAAGATAGCGATGGGTGAAAAAGAAATAGATAGAATAACGAAGGAGAAAAAGGAGAACAAAAGTGGACGAGAAAATGCATGAAAAGGAAAGGGAAGAGCAACAGGAGGAAGAAGCAGAAAAAGGTAATTATTTTAAGGAATTCGCCTCTGATTATCATC
>NC_051416.1:25908444-25908755 GCF_015228065.2 Penaeus monodon
CGTCCATTTATTCCCCAATCTAAAATTCATATATTATCTTTTTATTCATAGTCAAAGTTATTATTCCAGCTCAAGCAATATAAAATTCTATAAAGAAAATGAACCAATAGAATCGAGTCCACCTACAGTGGTATTTAAGCAGATTCTAAAAATGTATTCAAAGTCAACTGGTAAAAGTTATATAAGCGAGTAACTTATAAAATATAAAAAGAATATTAAGATATATATATTTAAAACGTGTGTGTGAAATCTATCACAAGGTAGGTAATAAAAAACGTAATGACATTCTACTGATCTTGTAGAAAATTTTA
>NC_051416.1:25909254-25909540 GCF_015228065.2 Penaeus monodon
AAAAACTCAGACAGACGGAAAGGCCCTCTTTATTCTGCTCGTGAGTTTATTTACTCACATCTCTTTCTTTCTCTCTTTTTTGTGGAGGAACGCAATCCATCATTCATAAAGAGTAAGGGCCGTAGAGAAAGGAATATTCATTCATTTTTTCCTCTCCTTGGATTGACTGTTGCTTTCCAGTCTCCTTGCCTCGCTTCTCGACTCCCAATGGCTGTCAAGTGATCGTGTCACCGCCGGGATAAAAAATAACTAAGCTGTCAATTTCTCCGAGCGGAAGGAATAGGAA
>NC_051416.1:25911124-25911758 GCF_015228065.2 Penaeus monodon
AAATCAGAGACGGTTCTCTGTCACCCATGCCAAAAACGTACCACCACTCGACGATGAATACTAACTTCATAGACCATTGTTAATTCTTCCAAAGTTTCAATAAGATTATCGCCAACTGGGGTGTCTACATATCAGGCTTCTGTCTGTCTTTCTCAGCCGTCCTCCACAGAAGTCTCAGCCTCTTGCCATCTCTCTTCTTGCCCCTCTATATATTTTCATGGACACAATAACTGGGAAAGTGATGAGAAATATTACTATTACTTCACTGGTCTTTGGAATTTTGTACATAGCACTCTATATTGTCAATAAAATCGGCAGACTTTCCACATACTTCAACTGTTTTGGTGAAGAAGATGTAAATCAGATGAAAATAATGTTTAAAATCATAGTATCTGCTTTACAGTCACGTATAATAACATAGCATCATTTTAGATTTTCAGATCTGACTTGATTTTCTCCCAAATACCATCCATATCATTTAGAATAGCAGGAAAAAACTAGTATTTATGTCAACCTTTTGAAAGATATATTCCTACCAAAACAATAACTTTTAAGACGATTTTTTAAGAACTTCATGAATGTGCTGTCCAAATATCTTGTAAAAGAAAGACAACACCATAGTCTTTTTTAATTT
>NC_051416.1:25911804-25912032 GCF_015228065.2 Penaeus monodon
AAGTCTGTATTCAGTTATTTATCGAAAAAAAAACGTGTTCCTTGGAGCATCACATTGCATTTTTGTTACAAAGCAAAACTTTTTTTTTCCACTTCTTTTTTCTGACTGTTGCTTTTCAGGATGCTTCCTTGCCTCTCTCTCCCCACTCCCTATTTCCGTCAAGTGATCGTGTCAGCTTGGCGAAAAATGATTCTACGCCGTCAGTTTCTCCTGGGAGGACGAAGAAAT
>NC_051416.1:25912133-25912223 GCF_015228065.2 Penaeus monodon
CTGCAAGGGAGTCGTTAATTCTTGTAAAAAAGTATTGACAGCTGAGATGTCTACATTCCGTTCTCCGGATTGAACTGCCCATCTGCCTGC
>NC_051416.1:25912361-25912949 GCF_015228065.2 Penaeus monodon
GTATATCCTTACCGTCTTTAACAATTTGTCTCAATCTACGTCCCCATCTCTCTAGTCTTCTTTGTATTTTCATAACATTGGAACAAGATATTGACCTGGCATTTACTCGTGAATAATTAGTGTTATGATATCGGTTAAATACGTCGTATCAAATTACAAAAAGAATTATTTGGTTCTTTGCATCAACTAGCAGAAAGGAAAGTCTGATTAGGTAGACTGCATCAAATAGCAATAAAAATGATTTGGTTATGTTTATTGCATCATATAGGAATAGGAATTATTTGGTTCAGTAGTTTGCATGAAATAACAATAAGAAAATCTAAGACTATAATTTCAAGGCAAAGAATGTACTGTAAGACGAATAATCTGACAGACAGACTCTCGTAGACATAATGGACATAACCTGTCTTGCAAGGAATTCGTATTATGCAATTGTGAATAATTCTTTCGAGAAATTGACTATACCAGCTTCAGGGACGTTCTTTCTCCTTGTGCCTCATAACCATTGTCAGTTATTATGACTCCATGTGTGAAAGGAAAACAAGAAGGAATTTTTTTTCCCTTTATTTATCTATTTCTAAGAAATAG
>NC_051416.1:25913423-25913675 GCF_015228065.2 Penaeus monodon
CTACACCACGACCTTCCTTGGGCCACCGACTGGTTTTCCGATACCTACCTTGCCTCTCTTCGCCGCTCGCCTTTGCTGTCAAGTGATCAAGTCAGCATGTAGAAAAATAATACAGCGCTGTCAATATTCTCCCGAGAGGAAGTAAAAAAAAGCTGGAGGGAAGAAGAGAAAGAGAGAAGAGAAGGAAAGAGAGTGGGTTGAGGCAGAAGGAGAGACAGAAGAGAGGGCGAAATAAATGAGAAGCAATAGGTA
>NC_051416.1:25914000-25914204 GCF_015228065.2 Penaeus monodon
ATCGCCTCCACTTTGCCTATCCAAACATCTTTCTCTGTCTGTTTCCTGTTCATCCCCCTTACTTTATTCATCTGCCTCACCTCTTGCAACTGCAATTACAATACCGTCTCAGCACTAATCCGATATACCCCAGAAAATGAATACTCAGGCTTTTATGAGTCAAGGATATCATTAAATTTTAAATTTAATACTCGTTTTTAAGTG
>NC_051416.1:25918275-25918631 GCF_015228065.2 Penaeus monodon
AAAACTCTCCCCACGCTCTCAATCAGCAGAAGGCTTACCTGTCGAAAATACAATCTAATCAGGACCTATACAGTGTTGTGAAGCTCTTTTTGTCACAATGGTATCAGGATATTGGATGGGGCGATGGTGTTGTGGGAAGCAGGGAAAAGGAACCCCAGTTTTAAACCTCTCCATTGAAGGACATACGACTCGAGGGAGTAATGTGGTCGTGTTCAAGGGAGTGTTTTCTCTGCCGTATAATGCTGTTTAAAGACCATGACTGATTGCGCGTTGGCTTGGGCCACGGAGGTCCTTGTCGCTGGCACATCCGGTACTTTGTTTTTACGCCAGGAACATTATAAAACGGATGCGGGGAG
>NC_051416.1:25919150-25919391 GCF_015228065.2 Penaeus monodon
CGCATACCAATAAGACTTCAAATTAATCAGAAAATAAAATAGAGTAACTTCCTACCTTTGTTTGTATTCGAACCTACCCTCTCCTCAGTTCCGTGACCTTCAGTAATCCGGCAATTAGACGAACTAATGATTATGTGCATAAAACAGAGATTCGGCCCAACTGTTGTCTGCAGAAAGGATATATTCCGGTTATTTGATATTTTTCTTGTTATTTAGAAGAAAATTTACTTTGGTTTGACTC
>NC_051416.1:25919727-25919880 GCF_015228065.2 Penaeus monodon
GGAGAGGCACACCCTACTATAGAGTGACATCTGAGTGACAGAAAGAGGAAGAAGGGAGAAAATAGGAGAGAAAACACGGATAATAAAATTTCAACATCTTTGTATCTCTGTCTCTCTTGCCTTTTGCCTCGTTTTCTTGTTTTTATTGTTGTT
>NC_051416.1:25919935-25920152 GCF_015228065.2 Penaeus monodon
CTATACCTCCCGTCCTCCTTTACTCAACATTGTTATCTCATAATCTCTACCTCCTCTTTTCCTGTTCTTCCTCCTCTCCTAAATACCGAAAGACGAAATCTAAGACCAATATTTTCATCTACTTATTTATTTTTTTAAATAGTCCGATGAGCTTCTACTCAAGAAACCAATATCTCAAGTAGATTTCAAGTATGAATGATGATCGGAGGGAACCTTT
>NC_051416.1:25920737-25921371 GCF_015228065.2 Penaeus monodon
GACCTGTTCCACTTGAAGATGTGAAAATGGCTCCGCTCCCTTTGTGGTTTCGGATCCCAAGCCCGTGTGAAATTTCGTAGAGGTTCTTCGTTTGTTGTTGAGTTTGTCCTGAACTTCTTGGGATTTATTATCAACGCTTGGTTACCCTCCTTGGAGACTGTGTTGATGTTGAGTTCCTCCTGAATTTGACGAGAGTTTGTTTGCTCGTCCCTGGGAGAGGAAGAAAAACATTTCTATTAGAGGTTCACAGTCCGATTCTATTTATGTCTCTGTCTTACTGAACATTATTTATATTTCCATCTTATTCCATTCTATTTTAGATGAAAATAATAATGTGATGGGAAATTGTGATGAAATCGTTATAAACTTAATCGAATTTTAATCGAAATGGGATTTGGTTAGCATAGTATAGAGAAAGGAGCTTGATCCGACTGTAAATTTCTTTAGCGTTCCGGCAGGGCCTAATCCTTTTGAAATCTCTCGACAGCATATTGTTTCCTGTTGGTATTAGGGCCAAACCCGAGCCTATAAAGTTTGTATTTCTTGATATAAGTCTATGAATTACACATAAAAAATTATACAAATTTTGTGAATTTCTTTTCTATTCATTTAAATAGGATTGCTTTCTTTTTAA
>NC_051416.1:25921410-25921615 GCF_015228065.2 Penaeus monodon
ATTTTCGTCTACCAAATCTAATTGATTACACATTGATTTATATTCTTCTAAATACACAAAAAAGTCTTCAATAATAAAAAGAACCTCATATTTTTCTGGATATCTCGAGAAATGAAAAAAGTATAAAAAAAATCTAAAATCCCTTGGCGGATCTGAACAAACGTTTTTGCCTTTTGTTTGTGTGATTTTCTTTGATTATTATTTT
>NC_051416.1:25921715-25921788 GCF_015228065.2 Penaeus monodon
GTTTTATGATTTTGAAAATTGGTTAAAACGTGATATTTGATAATGAAAAAATGATAAAAAGGGGGAGAAAGAT
>NC_051416.1:25921972-25922267 GCF_015228065.2 Penaeus monodon
GATGAAGAAAAGGTTTTGGGTTCACAAATTTCCACATTTTGGGAAGCCTACCACCTCCCCCCTTTAAAAAAAAATGATTTCCAGGAAGCCTATTTTATTACGTTAAAACTGAGACAAACCCATGTAAGTGTTAATTACAATTTTCGTGTTAGCACCATCAGTACATGACAAGAGCGAAATTAGTGGCCCGTGGATTATACAGGGCGTGTCAAAAACAGATCGACATTTTCTTCATTTCGAAAAGCGCATATTTGTCCCTGAACCTCCCCCCCCCTCCTCCCCCCTTCCACTCCTA
>NC_051416.1:25922724-25922856 GCF_015228065.2 Penaeus monodon
TCTTAAGCTCGTAGGCGTTTCAACAAGACTCGGTCTGCTCAACACGCCTGCTTATAGCTATGCAATATTCCGGGACGCTGCCTTGCCTTGCTGCATCGGAGGATAAAGGACAATGCTTTACCGCTTTGCCGC
>NC_051416.1:25923176-25923367 GCF_015228065.2 Penaeus monodon
GACGAGGGGAGGGGAGGGAGAAAAGAGAGAGGAATGGAGGAAGGAGGAAAGTGAGTACCAGAAAGAATGGGAGAGAGGGAAAATGCTAAAAAAATGAGAGGAGAAAAGATAGAAAAGAGAGAAGGAGGGAGAGGGAGAATTCACTCGTATCAGGGTGAAGGGGGGAAGGAAGAGAGTGTGAGGAGGAGAGG
>NC_051416.1:25923875-25924358 GCF_015228065.2 Penaeus monodon
TGTTAAACGATTTCCATTAGTTACAATTCTGGCATAGTGATTAATTCACGTGTTAGGCACTTGGCGCTTTTCATTTATGCTATCATATTAAAATTAGTAAACGTAGACTAGCGAAAGAACAGCGCATAACTTTAAATATTATATGAACTTCATTCTCATTCAGTGTTTAGTTCCACATTCCAGGCCGGCCACATATGAACACTTATCTTGATATATGAGAACATTTGTGGCTTTGCATTAAAGGTTTTTATTCCTTTAAACACGAAATTAAAAAGAGATGTTTATCCATTCCTTTTTTCATTCTGGCATTAACAATATTTTGAAATCATAGACGAGGTTATATGCGCCGTTTGACCATGCGGTTCATGAGCAACAAATTTACAGTTTATTGCTGGTAATGGAGACGACAACGGCCAATTTGAATCCAAATCGGCATTTGCAAATGTGCGAACACACACGCGTATACATAAACGCGCGCTCACG
>NC_051416.1:25924467-25924853 GCF_015228065.2 Penaeus monodon
GAACACGCACACGTACACTCATTATGCCTGACCTCGCCTGTGTGGCTGCGTTTAAACACTACGCCATTTTGAACCGTGTGATGTTGATAGTCTACCGCTTGAAAGGTGGATCCATTCTAGTGCAAATTGTGAGAGGAAACGGAGAGTAAACGCTTCAAATACAACGAAATAAGCACGCGTTAATCCTTACTCTCGCTGTTTGACGTGGCAAGAGGAGATAAAAAAAATACATTCGTTAATTGCCCGCGAGTAATACGGCGAAAATCGGATTTTAAAAGGTGCTTATGTTGTTAACAAGGAGATACAACATTGACCTTCGGAATCTAAGCGTGTATGTCAGTAATATGTGTGTAATGCCTTTTAAAGAAATCAATTCTAGTTGTTGA
>NC_051416.1:25925367-25925735 GCF_015228065.2 Penaeus monodon
CGAGCGCATACGCCCTGTACAATCCCCCCCCCCCTGTGCCTCGGGATCCGATGTGATTTCGAAATAGATTCATAATTTAATGTCAAGGAGCCGGACACGGGTCGGGGAAACGAGGCAGCAAACAAGAAAATTGGATTCAATATCCTTTTTATAAATCAAGTGGGATTGAAGTCGCTTTCTCTCTATATCTCTCTCTTTATATATATATTTATGGTATTTTTACCTTACCTGTAAAATGTATAAAATGATATGTTATGTTTTTGTTTACTTGTGCTATTCATATTTTTCTCTCTTTTTTATCAAATGTGTTCTCAATATTGTGTTTGATTGCACTCTTATGATGCTGAGTGTTATAAAGTGTTCATATG
>NC_051416.1:25925823-25926090 GCF_015228065.2 Penaeus monodon
CAATTCTTTTACAGTTCATCACACCAAATAGGTCAAATACAAGCATCCTAACACCTAAAATACAAAGCAGATACCTCGGGTTCACTTCATGAATCGACACCAGATCCACAATGGTATCATCCAGCTATCTTTAACCAAACGTACTCAATGACCTCCAGGAGTTTTTGAGAGTTCTTGATGTCAGATTAGAGTGGTCTTTCATGTTCCGACGCTCTTTGCTGAGATGTACTTATCGAAGTACAAAGAGGTAGATGTAGAGGCGTGTTA
>NC_051416.1:25927006-25927174 GCF_015228065.2 Penaeus monodon
GCTACACTTTCATGCATGACTGCTGCAGACATAGCATGAAAGGCCTTGGGTGCGCATGACTACCACATGGCGGCGCTCGAGTCCCACAGCTTCTTGACAAAGTCTTTTCATGTTTCTGTCGCGTTGGATGCAAATGATATTTCATGAAACGGGTTATCACATGGACAA
>NC_051416.1:25927761-25927930 GCF_015228065.2 Penaeus monodon
GTCATTGTGGCATTCGTATTTTTTTTCTGTGGTAGTTCAGTTTTTCTCTCCCAAAACCTGTCTTTTATTTTCATTCCGTTATATTCCTCCATTCATCTGTTTTCCTCTTCTTTTTTCGAATTTTCTCGTACAAAGTTTTATTGTTCATTTGTCCTTGTTGCTTCTCGAA
>NC_051416.1:25928373-25928576 GCF_015228065.2 Penaeus monodon
AAGTAAATTATGAAAAATATACCACGAGCAATCGAGTCGAAGATAAAACCAGATGAAAGACGTAACAGAGGATCTAAACCTCTTTGGAGATGAGTCGTTGCTTATAATGCGATTGCAGGAGGATCAACACTGATTTATTATCTTTCTGTGCATTGATGGAACGATAGGATTCATTCCATACAGAAAAATAATAAATCGTTATC
>NC_051416.1:25928804-25929279 GCF_015228065.2 Penaeus monodon
GTATCTATTAGATTAGTATTAATATATAAAACTATACTATATTTGTATCTTCATGATTTCCGTGGATTATCTAATAAACCATCATTATAATATATCCCATATCATCCATTACCTTTAATTCAACACAACGTACCTTCCATGATTTCCAAATAAAGATCTCCACTTCAATAGATCTTCCTCTAATTTAAAATTTTCTCCTTAAGAAGCAGAAGGGGAATTAGGATAATGGATAACAGTAGAAATCAGAACAGCAGAAATCAAAGCAGATCAACCAGACAAAAACAACAGGATAGCATAGTCATTCCGACAGGAGTGTAGAATTAACAGGATCCTAACAACACAACCACAGCAGGACAGCAGAGCAACAAAAACAGCAGGATATCTCTAGCAGGTCAGTCAGACAGGAGTGCAGAATTAACAAATCCTAAACCACCACCACAGCAGAACAACAGAACAGCAGGAGATCTTCCCTCAC
>NC_051416.1:25929723-25929856 GCF_015228065.2 Penaeus monodon
CCCCCCCCCCTTTTTTTTTTTGTCTTCCCCCCCCTTTTTTCCCCCCCTTTTTTTATTTTCTTTTTTAAAGGGCCTTTTTTCCCTTCCTTTTTCCCCCCCCAAAAATTTTCCTTTTTTCTTTAAAAAAAAAAAA
>NC_051416.1:25929976-25930062 GCF_015228065.2 Penaeus monodon
AAAACCCTTTCAATAAAAAATATAAATTAAACCTTTTAAATTTCCTTATATTGCTTTCAGTATATAATTTTTCATTTGCAAGGTTC
>NC_051416.1:25930338-25930412 GCF_015228065.2 Penaeus monodon
TGATATCTATATTTTTTCGTATAATGATATATCCCGTGGAATTATCTAATCCTATTGACCATATTGTAAAATTC
>NC_051416.1:25930434-25930642 GCF_015228065.2 Penaeus monodon
ACGTACCTTCCATGATTTCCAAATGAAGATCTCCACTTCAATAGATCTTCCTCTAATTTAAAATTTTCTCCTTAAGAAGCAGAAGGGGAATTAGGATAATGGATAACAGTAGAAATCAGAACAGCAGAAATCAAAGCAGATCAACCAGACAAAAACAACAGGATAGCATAGTCATTCCGACAGGAGTGTAGAATTAACAGGATCCTAA
>NC_051416.1:25930692-25930793 GCF_015228065.2 Penaeus monodon
GATATCTCTAGCAGGTCAGTCAGACAGGAGTGCAGAATTCAGAAAATCCCAAAACCACAACCACAGCAGAACAACAGAAACAGCAGGATATCTTCCCTCAC
>NC_051416.1:25930830-25931113 GCF_015228065.2 Penaeus monodon
CAAGGAATTTGAAGTTGGTTTCGAAATGAGAAATCTAGATTCCAACTTCGCAGACCAAACCTCAAGAAGAATCGATAATAAGCTGTTCTTGACTGCTGACTACGGTGCATGTGGGATGTTCTGTGTGGAGTTTCTGGGGTGGATGTTGGGTTATTAATGCACTTGTTCTGTGTTCTATATGTGGTTGAATTACCGTTATTGTTTATCAATTTTCATATTATCGTTATTGTTTGTTGTTTATGTTATTCATTAGGTTTGAGATGTAATTGTGTATTACCTAAGC
>NC_051416.1:25931463-25931554 GCF_015228065.2 Penaeus monodon
TTTCAAGAAATATCGGTAATACACGGGAGAGTACAATATATCCCCTCGCTTCCAGGTTATATAGGGGGCTTCGCTCCCTTAACCCCCCCCC
>NC_051416.1:25931617-25931709 GCF_015228065.2 Penaeus monodon
CTTATAATGACGCGTTTTTTAAGTGATATAGAGGGCTTCGCTCCCATACACACTCTTCTTTTTTTGGGAGGCTGCCGCTTCCCCCCCACCTA
>NC_051416.1:25932282-25932448 GCF_015228065.2 Penaeus monodon
CCGTCGCTTTCAACTTTTTGGTAATTTTGTCGCGGGGGGGGGGTAAGGTTGTTGTGTTTCCTGTATTTTACAAATTCTTTATTACCGTTATTATCAATTTACGAAGAAATTGCTATAGATTTTTTTTTTCATAGAATGATGTGTTCTACTACTTGGTTAGCTCAGA
>NC_051416.1:25932700-25933156 GCF_015228065.2 Penaeus monodon
TATATCATATTTTTAGCACTAATTTGTCTCTAGTATTGCGTGTCATTTTCGTTTTTCTTGTGTCTTTATTGTCTAGATTACATCTCCATCATTTGGCATAATATTCATTACTGTATATATCAGAATGTAATTGACAATAAGTGTGTAAATGATATATCAATACTCCTTCGCCTGCTGACTTGTGCGTGGCTTTATCCCTATGTGTCTCGTGGGAATGTTACATATTACTGATACATCTTCACGTAATAATAGGAATGTTGGAGTATACATAATTACAGTTCATAAATACGGTTTATATCGTCGTTCTGTATACTTTAAATCTCTCCCTAGATGCAGAGGGAAATTATTAGCTTGGACGAAAATGCACACAAACGTGCGTAGAAAAAAAGTGCAAACAGATACACGTATACGCAAAAGTACACACGGACTCGCACAAAAATAAACATTTGTACCTAA
>NC_051416.1:25933270-25933412 GCF_015228065.2 Penaeus monodon
GTATAACATACAAAGAAACACACATACACTCCGAATTTTACTCACAGACATACATTAACCACCGTTTTCATTCAAAGCAACATTACATGATTTACGACAGCGCCATAACCAACGCTCGCGCAGCAATGGCACACGCATGAGG
>NC_051416.1:25933573-25934588 GCF_015228065.2 Penaeus monodon
TGCGGCCAAACATTCCTGGAATGTCTCAGGGCGCAGCGACCTCCCTCTGCGGCCATTCATCAATCGAGGCATCAGAGTTTGTGGCAGTCTTTCCTTCCCTTTCTCTTCTCCTCTCTTCTTCCGTCTTCCCTCTTCGTTTGATCTCCCTCTTCGTCGTCTCTCTGTCTATTCCTTACTTCCTTTCTCTTTTCTTCGTTTTCTCTTCCTTTTCCCTTCTCGTCTCTCGTCTCTTCTCTCTTTTTCTCTTCGTTTTCTCTCTGTCTTCTTCTATTCCTCTTCTCCACCTTCTTTCTGTTTTTGGTCTCCCCCTTTTCTACTCTACTTTTTATCCTCTTCTTCATATTCCCCCTTTCCCTCCCTGATTTAACTTCTCGCTCGCTCTTCCCTCTAAATCGTTTTCATTCCTCTTTCTTCCAATCTACCTTTTTTATTTAAAATTCTTTCCTTCTTTCCCTTCTTCTTTCTAACATTTATCTACGTTTTCCCTCTTCTCTTAGTCCTTTTTTTTATCCCTTCCTTTCCCTCTCCCTTCTTCTTCGTCTTTCTTTCCTTCATCTACTTTTTGATTCTGACGTTTCCCTCTCCATTCTTTTCTGCTTCCTCTTCTTCCCCCTCCTTCCCATCTCTCTTTTCTCATATCCCTTACTCTCCTACCTCCTCTTTAATCCCAGTCCCCTCTTTCCCCCTCTCCTTCTCCTCTTTATTCCCTACTCTTTCCACCTTTTCCTTTCCCCTTTCGCACTACGACGGCAAGAATTAACCGTTTGTCTATCAGTTAACAATATCGAATTTCCTCAACACATTCTCCTCCCTTTTCTTCACGCCCGACGTCGTGTGACTGTCATTTGTCTTTTTTTTATTCTATCTCAGACGGCTTGCAGTGACATCTAACTCTCTCCCTAACCCCTTCACTTTTTTTTAGGAACTCTGTGCGACAGTCATTTGTTTTTCCATCAAACGGTCTTCAGTGACGTCAGCCTCTTCTCTACTTCCTTATCTGTCTTGTGCGGATGTT
>NC_051416.1:25934627-25934984 GCF_015228065.2 Penaeus monodon
CCTTTCTCGGGCAGTTTGTAGTGCTGGCCAAGACTCTTTTACTTCCGTATCTCCTCTTTTTGA
The DNA here is from genome assembly GCF_015228065.2 of Penaeus monodon. NCBI lineage: Eukaryota > Metazoa > Arthropoda > Malacostraca > Decapoda > Penaeidae > Penaeus > Penaeus monodon. Next base: position 25,934,691 of record NC_051416.1, read on the forward strand.
GGCTTTTTTTATTCTTGGTTGTTATGACTGTGTCTAAATCCCCCTACTTCTGTATCTCGGACCCTTTGTGACTGTCATTTTTTTCCCTCTCATATGACAGCCTGTAATGGCGTCTAAATCTCCTTCTACCCTCTTCCTGTCGTAGCCTTGTGTGCCTGTCATTTTGTTTTTCGGACGTTTACTGTGGCGTCTGTTTCTCCTTTATTCCATTCTCTCTACCAACCTTGCGTGACTGTCATTTGTTTTCTGTTTCCTCTCTCAGTCGCTCTGCCTTGGCGTCTAACTCTCCCTTAC
>NC_051416.1:25935068-25935580 GCF_015228065.2 Penaeus monodon
ACTGGAAGCTCACATATCTTGAGTTAGAGCTCTGTCGAATTGCGGTTTTATTGACTTTATGATCACCAAGTCGCCATTACTCTCACACCGCTATTACATGCCATTTTCTTTTCTCCTTTGCCGCATCGACTTCTTGTCTCGCTTCCAGTTATTTTTTGTCTCGTTCTCTTTTTTTTCTCTTTCATTTCTTCCTTCGTTTCTCTTCTTCTCTATTTATGCATTTTTTTTCCAATTTCCTTCCGTGTCTCATTCTCTGTATAGTCAGTGATATGTAAAATAATAACTTTTTTGATAGGGGTAAATAAACTATTACCATTTTTTTATCATTATTCTTTTCTTCATCTACTTGTTCTTCCAATCTTAATTTATTCTCTCTACTCGTCATCTTATTCTCTATTTTCCTCTCTTTATTTATACTCTCCCTCCCTTACATATTTATAATCCCTTTCCTCATCTTCCTCCTTCCAAAATCCTATTCATCCTCTCATAATTACCCCTTCTCGCTTTCACAA
>NC_051416.1:25935637-25935798 GCF_015228065.2 Penaeus monodon
GAATTAATCTATTATTATTATTCAAAGAAGCGACCGATCGCTTTATACGTTTAGACAATCAATGGCAGGCTAATGTTTTGATTGCAATTAATTGTTATTCTGACGTGTTGCGTTCAAACCAGACGTCTGCAACCTCTACAGTGCGTCTTATTCTCGATGGG
>NC_051416.1:25936596-25936779 GCF_015228065.2 Penaeus monodon
AGCCCTTTCCTAGACGATGGGTACGAACATGCGCTGTTTTATGTCTTTTAGATCTGTCAAATCGCGAACCGTCTTACGCCAAACTTCAGATTATTCCGGGGAAGTTGAAGTCGATTTTTTGGGAAGCCCCCGAACGGTCAGTTGTGAGTGGGGGGGAAAGTCGACTTTTTTGCGCCCGGAACG
>NC_051416.1:25936887-25937255 GCF_015228065.2 Penaeus monodon
GAACTAAAGTTTGGGCGTGATTAGTCATAGCAATTTCCGATAGATGGCGAAGTCCAAACAATACGCCGGCGGATAATGGGGAGAAAGGGGGCGGGGTTTGGGAATTCAAATTCTGCCGTTGCGTGGACGTGATTGGCTGACAGTGATTCATTACCGGTCGCAGTCGTTAATGCCGTTGGCTCGCGGCGGTTTGTAATTAGAGAAAGACATTTGAAAAATATATTCGATCTTTGCCGAGTATATAAGGAACTGTCGCTGTGATTAAAGGAATTCAGCAGAGATTTACGTTCTCGCCAATGCAGACTGATAATTATGCATATTTATGGCATGAATGGAAGATAGTTTAAAAGTATGAGACAGATCGCAGG
>NC_051416.1:25937790-25937862 GCF_015228065.2 Penaeus monodon
ACAAAACAACTTTTCAAAAACACACAAAGTGCCAACCCCTGACACACACATAAAAACCCCAAATGACCTTTT
>NC_051416.1:25937901-25937999 GCF_015228065.2 Penaeus monodon
TCCACTCCACACACACACACAATATCGAAAACTGATGCAAAAACCACAATGTATACATAGAACACACTAGCACGCACCACGCTCCCCACTCCCCTCCG
>NC_051416.1:25938088-25938198 GCF_015228065.2 Penaeus monodon
TGCGTCACTTTAGAACCGCGTGTGTCAAAGGCAAGACGTCTCACGGTCGCTGCGTGTCCTTTGAACTCGGTGTATACGAGAAAACTGCAGCCCTGTGTATGAACTTGGGT
>NC_051416.1:25938703-25938797 GCF_015228065.2 Penaeus monodon
GTAAGGGAGGGAATAAGCTCATGTGTGATAGGTTTTCGAAACTGTTTCCGTCATGACTCAGCGTTAGGAAGGTCGGCAGTGTTGGTGGAATGAA
>NC_051416.1:25939000-25940264 GCF_015228065.2 Penaeus monodon
CATTCATACAAACCATACCCTTTGACTTTCATTCTACCTAGAACAACATCAAACATCTTTAACCCCTACCAACATATCCTCAAATACATATATCCTTCTCTATAATCATATACATATACTTCTCTTTAAAAAAAATATAAATGTATATCCTTCGGCCCCTTCGAATATATACATTTATATATCTTCCACTCCATCTATATCACGCCAGACATCAAGAGAAACTCCATTCTATACAGAGCGAAGCAAAGAAGGCCTTTTCGAAGCTTTATACCGAATGGTGTTCGAATCCTTTGATGGTTTCCTAGCGCGTCCGGATCCGTGAAAAGAGGGCCATAAAATATGAAGCAAGCATGATATCTGTCTGTGCTGAATTTGCCCGGTAGACCTTTTCGTTCTCCTGCTGTACGTACTTCGAGTGTCAAAAGTCATTATTGGAAGCGAAAGAGGGAGTAAGCAATGATGTGGAGAGCGAAAAAGGAGAAGGACGTGAGAGAAAGGCAGCTGTGTTATATATCGGTGTCAAAGTCACTCATGGAAACAAAGGAGGGTGTAAAAGAAAACGTAAGAGAAAAAAAAAATCAAGCAGAAGAGCGAAAGAAAAAAAAGAAAGAATGACGAACAGAAACCGGTGAATAAAAAACAACAACAAAAGAACGAAAAAGGAAAAATTATCACAAATAAAATAAATAACGCGAGTCTAGCATTCTTCCTATGAGAATTTTACGCGATCAAAGAGAATGCGCAAAATGCTATATCTCCTTCCAAAGAAGATCAAGAATTTACGCACAATATAGCTTTTATAGCATCAATACCAAATCGACAGAGCTTTCTTTAACGTCAAGGATAAAAAGCAGATAAAACGCATTTAGGAACATCCGAGACTGGCAATGTAAACAAATTCGACTCCTTTGTATTCATCTCCATATTATGATACTCTCATGGACCCTGTCGTGACCTCGACCAGGAAATAAAAGTTAAAGGCATTTGCATAAACTCACTGGTGTGTGTAACAGGGTCATGACACAGCAAGGCCATTTATATGACATAGCTCTCGTCCCGGTCGCTTCTGTAAAGTATTTGCCAAAAAGAAAGTGTTTGTCTACGCGAGTTCGTGGCACATGGCTTGCTCAAAACGTCATATGCTTTTTGAAACTCCATTTCCAAAAGAGATGAGATTGACGGAAAGACTTCTTTGTATACAAAAAGAGAGGAAAAAATCACTTTTTTTTTTTTTTGTCGTCTCGTTGGTGAACAAGGATAAAAG
>NC_051416.1:25941028-25941293 GCF_015228065.2 Penaeus monodon
GCGGCAGTGGCTAACTTCATGGCAATTGCATAAATCATGAAGTGTGATGAATGACAGTATTCGCTCGTGAAAATCTGCCACACGCGTTCATCGTATTTGTATTCTGAATGCCATTTTAAATCTTTATTCCCTTTATTGCTGTATTCCAGGCGAAAACTGTAATGTATCTGAGGTCCGGCTTGGCTGCACCTCGATAAGCGCGTGTTTGCATTAAGAAATGATCTTGTATCAACTGAGGTTTGGTGATGGTGTGCAATATGTAGAC
>NC_051416.1:25941700-25942120 GCF_015228065.2 Penaeus monodon
TCCCCTTTATGTCCACCATCAATATACACTATGATTGACAACTACGAGAAATTCTATGAATGTGTGCGTGCCTGTCGTATTTTTAATGGCAGGGTTGACATTATATGCAATATATTGGAAATTACTACGTGCGAACACCCTCCCCCTCCTCTGGCGTTGACATTTCTAAGCGAATGCCGTAGTTCCTTAGTACATTTGAAACTCAATAATATAGTTGTAAGGTTCGACATTTTATATTGTAGGGGAACGGGGCACACGGGTTGGCGTCGGGGTAGCTGTGTGTATGATTATTCTCGAAGCTATGTTTGTGTTTTGATTTTCCGTGTGTTTGGGTATGTTTGTATGTCTTGTGGTGGTTTTCATTAGTGGGGAAAGAGAGTGCGAGATAGAAGTATTTTTTGTTTACATTATGTTTGATTA
>NC_051416.1:25942283-25942547 GCF_015228065.2 Penaeus monodon
CATCTGCAAACACACACACACTAACACAGATATTTATAAGCCTGCAGTTCACATATCACAGACTCTTAACTGAAATATCACCACTGATTTATCGATTCTTCACAAAAGTTTCTCCCATTCTTCCTCTCCTTGATAGGTAACTTGTCTGCCCCAAATTATAGGGATATTGCATTAACCGTGACCATAAATAATTTTAAAACATTTCATTGGATATGTTCCTCAATCTCTCACTGTTTCTCTTTTTGCTCTTTCGATCTCTGTCGG
>NC_051416.1:25942666-25942731 GCF_015228065.2 Penaeus monodon
CTGTCTCTGTTTCTGTCGCACCCTTTCTGTCGGTCTTTTCATATCTTTCTCTCTCCTTCTGCCGT
>NC_051416.1:25942887-25943403 GCF_015228065.2 Penaeus monodon
TTGTTTCCTCTCTCACACACGCACCTCTCTCGCTTTCTCCTTCGCCCCCTTTTCTCTTTCAGAATATATATATTTTTAAAATCAAACGTGCAATTTATGATACAGATAAGCTTAGAAATGTATCTGACTCATACTTCTTTCAAGGCCAAAAACATTATTTTCCGAATAAATTTACGTGAACAGACAATTTAGCTGAAAGTCTTTGGAGACGCAATCTCTGTACTTTATTTGCGTTATTCATCAAAGTATATCGACATTTCTTCCTTTTTTCTTCACTATTTTATCATATAATGAATCCCACAGTCTTACATTCCTGTTGCATGATCAGCGTCAATGCAACGCGAAAGATATGCAGAAATTATACTAGTCACTAAGACAGGAGTATTTGAATGTGAAATTACGACCGTAGATTTTTGCCAAATAGCTTACACAGTTCAGAGTTGCTCAGGTGGTGTGCAATTTGAGAACATTAATTCAGATATAGTAGGTGTTTATAGTCTTTATGATATGTGGTCT
>NC_051416.1:25943524-25943618 GCF_015228065.2 Penaeus monodon
ATCCATTCGAGTTTAGATTGAGTGAGTTTAAAGATCTTTTAAAGTTGCGTAAAGAAAGGATACTAATTCGTTTCAAAATTATATAAATATAGAG
>NC_051416.1:25943752-25944003 GCF_015228065.2 Penaeus monodon
CAATCTCCTTTGTTAATCGTATTCTTTGATATATTACTCAGCAGCTGCAGAATCATCTGTACATATTATTCCGCATCAAAATCAACAACGACTACAGGGAACAAAAAACATTTGATATATACAACTAAGAAAAAAAAACCCACATGTTGATAAATAGACAGAGATGAGCACACACGCGTGAAATGAAAATGAAAATAAAAATAAAAATGAGTGTATATATGTATATATTGTAAGGAGGAGGAAGAGGGGAG
>NC_051416.1:25944039-25944193 GCF_015228065.2 Penaeus monodon
ACGCTCTCACTCCAAAAAGCCTAAATAAACATAATCAATATTTCCACCCTCCTTCCAGAAAAAAAAACTGAAAAAAAGATAAATAACAGACACGCTCGGTTTCCCTTCCTTCTGCGATGATGAATTAGCTTCGATGGCAACACGACATCTGACT
>NC_051416.1:25944636-25944806 GCF_015228065.2 Penaeus monodon
CCCCCGAATCGGTAGAACTTTTCAATCAAAGTTTGGCAAAGTAAGAGGTTTTGAGAGATTCCAGCGGCGCTAATCGTATTATCTGAGAACAAGAAGTGATTAGGTTAAAACAGAATCGATTGGAGTTTTCCCTTCTGCTCCTCCAATCTGCCCTCGAGAGAAAACGGAAA
>NC_051416.1:25944903-25945022 GCF_015228065.2 Penaeus monodon
AAAAGGATGGATTGGTCCTGTTATGTTAGTATTCATTTTTTTTGGTCTTTTTTCAGTGATACATATGCGTTTCTTTGTTCTTATTCTGTGAAGGATTTTTTTTATATTGAGATATGAAT
>NC_051416.1:25945303-25945994 GCF_015228065.2 Penaeus monodon
AAGACATCGCGGACTCACGGAGACGGAGACTTCACTCTCCAGCGGACTTTCCGAAACCCTGCATGGATTCTTGGGTTATTAAAATATAATATCGTTACAGGGATTCGCGTGGCGGAAAGAGAGGGAGTGGCACGCGGCGTGAAATCGTAATTTGATATTTGTTATTGGGGATGGGGTAGGGTGGGGGGAAAGGGGAGGGGGGGTGGGTGGGATGGGATGGGGAGGGAGGTGGAGGGTGGGATGGGAAGGTAAGAGGGGTGTGAGGGAGGTGGGAGAGGGAGGTGGAGGGAGGGAGGGGGTGAGGGAGGTGGAGGGAGGGATGGGTGTGAGGGAAGTGGGGGATGGAGAAGGAGAAGAGGAATACAGGAGTGGAAAAGAGGGGATAAAGAAGAGAGAAAACAGATGGGGAATAGAGAGAAGATTACTTCGAAAGTAGGAGATAGAAAGGGGGGAAAGAAGGAAGGAGGAAGAACAGGAAAAAAAAGGGGGCGTAAAGGAATAAGGGAACAGAGGAAAAAGGTTATGAACGGAATGGGAGGCAAAGGGGAAAGCGGAAGAGAGGGGATGGGAGGAAAAGGGGAGAAATAAGAGGGGAAAATGGCTACGAGAGGGTAAAGGGGCCGATTCACATGACAATAATGTGTTCGGGAGACTGTGATTGGCAGATTTTCCAGCGGCGCGTGACATTTTC
>NC_051416.1:25946201-25946562 GCF_015228065.2 Penaeus monodon
TCGAAACTTCGTAGTCGCAACTTCACGCCACCAGATGTCTCTAGCGTGGGAGAATCTCAAACACACTAATGGCAAAACTGTGTCGTATTTGCTCTACAATATCATATATAAACTTTGTATGGTAAGAAAACACCCATTTATTTCGGATGGAGGATGTGAGATGATGGTATGATAGACATGTGTTTTTTTTGGTTCATAATTTGGTAATTTTCGTTAAATTTGTGGCCTAAAACGTCTGACTTGTGGAAACGGATTATATATATTAAACAAATCCATGAAATATAATAGAATTCTTAAAGGCAAAAATGATCAGAGAGCGACAATTCCAAAATAAAAGAATTGTGATAATAAATATTCATGA
>NC_051416.1:25946612-25946770 GCF_015228065.2 Penaeus monodon
CACATGCGGCCGAGAAACCAACATGGCCGCCGTCCTTCGCGGCGCGGAAGACCAAAACGAGGGAACATTTTGGTTCCGGATCGATATCATTAATTGCGGTTTCATTAGCGTGTGATTGAAGGCATCGGTGGCGTCGTTGGTGTAAAGGGGGAGGGCGA
>NC_051416.1:25946841-25946912 GCF_015228065.2 Penaeus monodon
TGTGAAATAAACTTCCCGACCTAACAATCACAGACGGGGAATATTAGACGCTTCTAGTCTTATATTTCCGA
>NC_051416.1:25947259-25947415 GCF_015228065.2 Penaeus monodon
AAATTTATCACCCCATCACAGAACACAAAGTATACGTGTAAGGATACTTTTGCCATCACGTTAACTTACAGTATATCACGGAGAAAATTATTCCTCTGTCACCCCTTTACTGCAGTCACACCTTGTAAACTCTTCAATTTCCTGCACGTTTTCCTT
>NC_051416.1:25948349-25948449 GCF_015228065.2 Penaeus monodon
CAAAAAACACAAACGATAAACAAACAAATAAACTATTAAACAAATTGAATATATTTATATCTACATTACCTTCGGTCAAAAGTAGAAGGAAGAGGGGGAA
>NC_051416.1:25948536-25948608 GCF_015228065.2 Penaeus monodon
TACCTATCCATATACATACACATAAAAAAACACACACATCCGAAGAAGAAAAAAAGAGAAAAAATCTGGGGA
>NC_051416.1:25948628-25948837 GCF_015228065.2 Penaeus monodon
GAAAATCAAAACGAGAGGAGAGAACGATCTAATCTCCTCCCCCTTGGCGACCGGCGTGAATAGTAATGTGAGATAATGAATGAACGAATGAAAACGCTATTGATTCGAAAGGCTTTGTGTTCGGACGTCGAGTTTCGGGGATTCGAACGAAATGCCTTTCCTTGGGGTCTCATCAACCCGTTCTTTGTTCGGAACTCTGGGTGATGTCG
>NC_051416.1:25950114-25950634 GCF_015228065.2 Penaeus monodon
TTTTTCTCTCAAATTTTTTATATTCTCATTCTATCCTTCCCTATGCCTGATTTAATTATATTTTTACATAATTCATTGTGATAAATGCAGAAAAAAAAAATAATGTGAAACTATCCATCCTCTTTCATACTTTTTATAGGAACTATTAATGTGAAGATATTAATGTGAAGGTATTTAAAAAAAGAAAAAAAAAGTGATATACATAATCTAATTCAATTTATCATTATCTATTAATTCTCATTCGTTTTCTAGTAATATATATTTTAAGAATAGGGTGTGTCGTTTCAAATTTAGATATTAATCTCATATGAATTGTATATACCACCAGGAGCTTAATGGCTAAGAAGTATAAATGGAAAACTATTCAGCTTAAAGGAAAATAATGAAAATAAACTCCATGAAAATTATTACATTTATAATTAAAAGATCGTCTTAATATACTAATGACTTAATTCATCTGTTGTATTTTCTTGGGCAGTGGCACTTATGTCTTTGTTATCTAAACTTTTTGTTTTAAAAT
>NC_051416.1:25951159-25951512 GCF_015228065.2 Penaeus monodon
TACCTGCATTTCATGAACCCTGACAGGACTCCAGCATTAGTCTCTCCTTATACAAGAAAAAAAAAAGGTGAAAGCTTATCCTCTCAAGATTATGCACTACAAAAGGACGACACCTTGTTAACCCGACTTTATTTAGCACGCTTTTGTCGATGGCCCCCTGACCTCATTAATTACCGGAACCTTGAGATTATTCTTGAGTCTGTCCTGAAAAGAAAACGGGAACGACGGCAACAAAAAACGGGAAAGATGAAACATTGAGCAAGGAAACGACGCAAAATGTTTAAGAAATGGAGGTCGAGAATGATATTATTTTTCCACCGAATTTTTGAGATTGTGTTGTATACTGTTGCTGC
>NC_051416.1:25952046-25952171 GCF_015228065.2 Penaeus monodon
TCACCCTGTTAAAGCCTATAATACGTGGGGTTTCAGTTTATCATATTGCAATCTCTGATCCATTGCTCTGGACGCAACCACCGATAAATCTCTGCAAAGTGGAGATTCTGGCGAGGTGAGAGCGG
>NC_051416.1:25953609-25953850 GCF_015228065.2 Penaeus monodon
GACAGGATGAATAGATAACGGAATTAGTAGATAAAGTGAATTCACACCACCATCCAAAATCTAATCTATAAATCTCTGAATCATAGACAAACCACCCATGAATTTTCATTAATATCCATTTGTAACATTTCGAATAAGATTGCTGACAAAAAACAAATTTTTGAGGCAATATTTGATAATTTGAAAATGCATTTTTTTTGTGGGAGAAATAAATACATCGCTTGATTAAAGTCCTCCCTTC
>NC_051416.1:25953969-25954167 GCF_015228065.2 Penaeus monodon
AGACTCTTGCTAAATATCAAAACACAAATGAAAAACAAAATGTATATATGATGGATCGTCCTTCAAGTGGCCTATCGAGCAAGTGCCTTTTCCCAGCATTTTAGATAAGGTTATCCCTCTCTTATTAAATTGTTTTGTTTTTCGGCCGGGAGATGGCGTGCAGGCTCGTTGCTACTTCGGTTTCATTTCTTTATCGTC
>NC_051416.1:25956149-25956255 GCF_015228065.2 Penaeus monodon
GCATATTTGTATCCCCAACATATATTGGATTAAAATAAATAAAAGAAAACCATATATTTATTCAAATCATATTTATTATATTTTTTTACAATTCAGTCCGATAAGT
>NC_051416.1:25956277-25956502 GCF_015228065.2 Penaeus monodon
TTGAACTTCAAAGAAAAGCATTGATATTTTTAGGCATATAGATTATCAATAGATCATTTGATTTATACGTAATACACGGCAGCTGACCGAAAAAAATGACCTTAAAAGAAAGGAAAAATAACATAGAAAAAATAGTAAAAAATATTGACAAAAATATTTGCAAATGATTTGCAAGATGAAACACCGATTGCAATACAGACAGATACACACGTGTGATATATGTAT
>NC_051416.1:25956696-25956792 GCF_015228065.2 Penaeus monodon
CCCAACACGCGCGGGTGAAACACGTATGATATTCTGTATATACACAACGGTAAGAATATAAAATGAAATTAACAAACAGTGATTAGATATACACAG
>NC_051416.1:25957268-25957414 GCF_015228065.2 Penaeus monodon
AAACATCACGAAAAAGGACATTGCACGTGCGTCTCAGCGGTCGAGGTACAATATTTAATGATGATGAATCACTTGAAAATATTTTGCTCTGAAATCCTTTGTGTATCATGCTTGTGTGTCCTTCAGCGATAATTCATGGCGTTTTG
>NC_051416.1:25957563-25957761 GCF_015228065.2 Penaeus monodon
GTATTGGTGATGAGAGCTGTTTATACGTGTTTGTGTGTTTTTGTTTTTGTGTGTGCGTTCGTAATGGGAAATGTGTGTGGTTGTTTTCGACTGTAATTCGTATCTTCGAGTTTATTTTTTTTTTTTTAGATTTCGTAAAGAGTGAGTTTCTTAAGTGTAGAAAAGCGTGTAATTGTCTGTTTACCTACCTATCCCCCC
>NC_051416.1:25958068-25958322 GCF_015228065.2 Penaeus monodon
CAAACAATCGATGCCCACATATTTTTTCTCCCCTTAACCAAAAGCAGATAATGATTACCAATGCTATATTCGGTAATGCCAAAGGCTATCATGATAACTATGGTAATAAAGAAGAAACGTTATATATATGGGCATCGAACCTGATATATGATACTAATGATTATAACCAGCAATAGCATTTGGCTCGATAAGTTTGGTAATAATGATAAAGATTATGAGACTAATGAGGACGAATTTATATTGTACTAATAGTG
>NC_051416.1:25958829-25960039 GCF_015228065.2 Penaeus monodon
CACTAAACTATACTGACTCATTAAACGCTAATTTCAAAAGTCCACGATATGATTCATAATAGATTTGATATCACAACAGATAATTCGTGTCTTTATCATTTTTCTCATCTTTTTTCTCATTATTGATATTAAATGTGGGATTCCAGTAAACCGAAGTCTCAAAAGGTCCATGATAAATAATTATCAACTCTGAATATCACATTTTCATAACCTTTATCGTCGGGGTTAACGCAATAAAGCATTTTATTCGGAGAGGCATTTCACAAAATATTTTATTGAGATGTCAGAAACTCACAGGAGGAGAGATTCCAACAAGAAATTTGTGGTGATTAGGTCTCTCATGAGTCGCCTTTCTCCCAACTCTCCCAATTGCATCGTATATCTAAGATCAACCGGCAATCTTCCTTTTATTTATGCTTGCAACACCCTCTGGCGAGCGCGGTGTTGGAGAGCAAAGAGAGGGATCCTTTGTCTAACTTTATAGCGCGAAATACCTGTCATTTGCGGGTGTTTATGGCAGACGTGCCTTTTATATATCGGCTAATGTGATAATGGAGATAGTTTTATTAAATAGTTTCTCCCCTTTTTTGTTGCTGGAAAGAGGGAAGGAAGTGCGAGGGGAAGTGGAGGGAACTTGGAAAAGGGAGAGTGATTATAAAAAAAGAAGAAGCTCGTTGACCGCGTGGTTTCACGAACTGTCTGCATTTTCGTCTCTGTATTTCGGACAGAATGTTTTCATTTCGATTTTACATTTAGTTTAGCGCTATTTCACTCGACACCACTTGACCCTGCCAAAATTAGGCTGGCTTTTGATCATCCTTTTGTTTCAACTTATCTGAAAAACAATTTGACTGACGTCATTTAGGCTATACTGTGACGTCACGCGGGATTGACTAATATGCGCGGATTTCGTCCTTTGTTGACAGTAACGCGCGCTCCGTCGTAGGGTTTGCGCGCTATTCCTCGCCCAGAGGATGACGTCACCTTGCAACAATGCCTCGCCGACACACACATTGCTCGTTCATCATCAACAGACAAAGCGCCGAGAACCGGATCAATAGCGAGTGTAAACAGATAGATCAATTTTCTTCGTCTTTTCCTTCCTTTTTCTCCTCGGAACGGCTTTTGATATGGAAATGAAATTCATATATTAGCCAAAGGAGATAATAACTTTGCGAGACTTCTCATTGTTGCAGATCGTATAGGGGTA
>NC_051416.1:25960499-25960761 GCF_015228065.2 Penaeus monodon
TTCATATGCTCAAAGTTTAGGCTAGAATATTGTACAGTTCCCTTTCTAAAAGAGATAGAAAATATATAGGAATAAATACAATAACAAAGCGTAGTTGATTTTGTTTTCCCGAACAGTTGCATGATATTTTATTTACTATTGTACATTCTGTCTGATGGTTAGTTACGCTGGTGATACCAACTTCGGGGAAAATATGGAATTGGATAAACACTCGACCAAAGAAATCTGCGGACAATTCACCGAAACTTTCACAATAAAATAA
>NC_051416.1:25960796-25961452 GCF_015228065.2 Penaeus monodon
GGAAAAGTTTGGAGGTCTGTGATTGCTAAATAGGATATGCAGATGAATTTTTCCTCCATTTTTTTCTTTACTTGTCCCCAATCTAAATATATAAGGAAAGTAAGAAATCCCTTTCATATATGTTCGATTTTAGCTATAAGTTTAGATCGAGTTTCTAGGAACAACTTATAATATATAAGAATTATAATATATACATGGCTTTCGTTCTTCGAATTATAACATTTTCCATTAGAATTCCAAATATATATACGTATTTCTTGCAATATTCTGAATATCCAAGGTTCTTTTTTTCTTTCTCTTTTCAATATATTTCTTAGATATAGAACATTTGATATATCTAAACCGGAATTCTCCGCTACTGCAATGTATGTAATTTATCCAGAAAAAAAAATCTTGATATATATTGTCTTCGATAGATTAGCACACTCTCAATAACTGCATTTTTTTTTTTTTTTTATACTAACGTGTCTGTAAAATAATTTTGTGTACGATATATATGTTTTGATAATAGGCTTTAAGGCGTATTTGTAATTAATCATATTTCTAAGAGGACCGTCGCTTAAACATATGCTTTAATATCGTAAATCATATAATTATTTCATGGCTTGTCGATTTTATTTAGGCTCAGCATTCAGAATGTAATTAAGTGGTTGTCT
>NC_051416.1:25961840-25962035 GCF_015228065.2 Penaeus monodon
ATTATGTTGGGTTGTGCCACATATTTTGCATGTAAGTCGTTGGTATGTGAGTTCAGAACTCCGGTTGTACCTGAACAATAACCCTGGTGCAGTAAGTGGGCAACTTCGCCTCAAACGTCTATACAACTCTCGACACCCGACTGTAACTGTCCAAGCTTACTCTCACTTTGTACCACCTTATACTTCTTTCTCACA
>NC_051416.1:25962340-25962530 GCF_015228065.2 Penaeus monodon
GTGTCACCTTTATTTCGAACTTTTTTCCTCCCTTCCCTACGAAATTACGTCCAAAAAGGAAGAACTATAGCAATACGTTAGAGAGACCACGTCACATATTGGGCGCAATTGGTCAGATGATGTGAAATGTTGGGAGGTAATTGGTCATTCAACTGATTGGACTGGCCAGAGCTTAGCACAGATGCCCCCT
>NC_051416.1:25963212-25963370 GCF_015228065.2 Penaeus monodon
TCACCCTAATGAAAACCCAGCCCTCATCGCAGACTTTCCATCGTATAATAAAGACTCTGAAACGCGTCCTCTATCGTATGGGATATATATACACGTAGCGAATCTTAAGCTTCTGAGATAAGGATTTATTTCGGTTCATCATCAGCGTCGATCCACCC
>NC_051416.1:25963984-25964192 GCF_015228065.2 Penaeus monodon
TCCGGCAGAAGCGCGGAAGGGCCCCGTCGGCTCTCCAGAAACCACGGTCTCTCGGTGCCACCCTATTGTGCCAACCATTACACCTTTGTGCAACTTACTATACCTTTGTGCAATTGCTCTCCATTCTCCCGTATCTGAGGCATGAACGTGGTATTGCAGCGATATCGTATGCAATAGAGTGGTATTGGATGCGTTTTGCCAATTTTTT
>NC_051416.1:25969071-25969310 GCF_015228065.2 Penaeus monodon
GGACCTTAAAAAAAATCAATTGAAATTATTCACCTACAATAAAAATGATAACAAAGAAATTAAATAGAAATAAGCAGGAAAAAATTCCCCTCTTCCTCTCCCAATCTAACTTTGCGTTCGTAGACCCCCGCGAATGCAGTAGTCTTACAAAAACGCTCCTGGATATGCGTTGATCGATCGCCTTGTAAAGAGATCATAACACTCGGAGGGTTCCCTTGGGGCTTGCAGGGGCAAAGGCG
>NC_051416.1:25969870-25969954 GCF_015228065.2 Penaeus monodon
CGTACACACACAAACAAATACTTACACACAATGAATATCGAAATAACAACAACAGCAACAAAAGCAATACCAACATTCTACATA
>NC_051416.1:25970024-25970315 GCF_015228065.2 Penaeus monodon
AACAATAAAACACATACAAACACACCTCAAGCCAACCACATCACACTATGCCATAACAACACCTTTAACACAACTGGAAGAGGCAAAAAAAGAGTTAAAAAGATTGAAAAGGGAATCCGGAAATCGAGACAGAGAAGCCAAAGCTTCCTCCAGAAGGTCTTCGTGAAGAAGTTCTTACAAGATAAAGGGTCCAGGGATTGCGGTTTTGTGCAGAATCCTCCTCGCTTTTAATCTTGGTTGGAGAGAAAGAGGAGGAAGAAGAGGTGGAGTTGGTGCGTATGCAGGGTGGGG
>NC_051416.1:25970782-25970987 GCF_015228065.2 Penaeus monodon
TATACATATATGGAGATGAAAGGGAGGAGTTCTATGATGAGCAAAAATGTGGATGAAAATTCTAATAATAATTCTGATACTAGGAATGGCGCTTCCCGACACGTGCATCATTCTGATTCAACAAAAGCAGAAAATTCCAACAATTTTTCAAAAATTAGATTGAATATTGCCTGATCGCTTTAACATAATTTAGGGTCAACGATGG
>NC_051416.1:25971474-25971722 GCF_015228065.2 Penaeus monodon
GTGCTTGTGCATTTTCTAATTCTGTCACAAAAGTTTATTTAGGAATCTCAAGTGCTCTTCTCGACACTTCAAGTCCTCCGCACTGCAGTTTTCTGGAGAAGCCTTTATTTACTTCAATAAAGTTAATGTTATTCGTCTGGGCAACGTTCCAAGGATTCGATCAAGGGTATTCTGCTCTCTTGTTGAACAAAAAAGGAAGTAATGCATTTTTTGCGTTCAAGATTTTTAAAAGCAAGTGTGGATATACA
>NC_051416.1:25972015-25972237 GCF_015228065.2 Penaeus monodon
AACGTAGGGTTGATAAAGAGAGAAAAGGACAAAGAAGAGGAAAATTGTGTGCGTATTGCGTCCTCTCCCTGCTTCCGCTTGCATATATATATGTTTTAGCTGTTCTACCGAGCGTCTCTTCCCCCTCCCTTTCTTGCCTTCCGTTCAACATTGCAAGATGTTTCTCTTGCTGCATCTCTGCTCGTCATCCTGTGCCCGATGATCTTGCTTTATCGTGCGGTG
>NC_051416.1:25972789-25973701 GCF_015228065.2 Penaeus monodon
CACCTAACACACGCAAACAACACTTTCCTTGACACACGCACACCAACACTTCCTCGTCACACACCGACACACGAAAGTCAAAAACAAATAGACATCATAGGAAGTAAAAAAGACGTAAAAATAAGGTAATTGTGCAGAGGTCTGGCCTATTGTGGGTCATTAAACCTGCTTTTATTCTCTGTTTGTTGAAGTCATGCGTATTGTATTGCTTCCATGAGTCACAAGTCTTTAGTATTTCTGATCTTTTCATCGACATGTAGGGAAAGAATATAATAATAGACATATATAAGGTAAAAGATCATATAAGTAATGATATGATCATATGTAATGACTATGGTTCATATATAATAATTTTATTCATATTGTTCCACTAAACATTGTTTAAGTCATTCGTCTTATGTATTAATATCACTATAACAACATATATATATATCATATCATATGAACAATACACTATATATCATTCAATATAATAAAATTTATCACACTATACACATCATATATCAAACACTAATTCATACATACTACAAACAATATCATTGTCCGTCGTTATATATGTATATGTATATCATCTTTATAGTTTATATATTATATTATCAATCATATGAAATCATGATATATATATATATTATTGCTATTACATTGCACACATCGCACGTACAATTCACACAAACACTACACGACACTCAACAACCCAAGGAGACAAATCACAATTAAACAAGACACGTCCATCATAGGACACTCAACACACCAACTCATCACACACAATAAGAACGACACACTTAGCAGTACCACAACACCACACACAACGATCATAATCATACACGATTAGCAGAGATGTGAGTGAGGATTTGTGAAGATAGATGTGATGAAACATGTTTATGTGGGGATGTATACATCAGAAACATTCAT
>NC_051416.1:25974253-25974609 GCF_015228065.2 Penaeus monodon
TTATGATGCAAACGAATGCATGTATCCATGTATGTATCCCCATGTCCATATGTATCAGCGTATGAATCCTTGTATATGTATCGCTATTCGGGTTCCCCTTGTATATGCGTACATAAAATTATAATTTTTATGTATGCAAATTCATAAAGGAAATTTCATATTCAGCTTCGGCGATAAATAAAAAATAAAAAAAAAAGATCCAAAGAAAATGAATGCTAATGATTCTTTTTCAATTAATCCGGAAAACAGTTATAATCAATGCAATGAGATATGCAAATCGCTGAAACATTTTTTCGAAGTGCACGCAAATAATATGACACAGTTGAAAATTATGACGTTTGAAATATTAGTCTAAC
>NC_051416.1:25974862-25974992 GCF_015228065.2 Penaeus monodon
TGGTGTTGATCATGAATGAATAAGTGAACAAAACGCACATGTAGACACGCAAACGTACATAAAAATACGTACACAACTCAACCCACTCTTCGTTATTTGCTTCATCATTAACACACACAAAGAATGGAGT
>NC_051416.1:25975029-25975113 GCF_015228065.2 Penaeus monodon
CACTTTTCAAAAGATTAATTTATCTTTTAGCCTCTAATGAATTGCTTTGTCTCACACATGCTCATGCACGCACTTACAGATACG
>NC_051416.1:25975345-25975471 GCF_015228065.2 Penaeus monodon
TATCATCGTTTTTTTGCCCTTCCCTCTCTCTTTTTTATTCCAATTAGGCACATTTCCCCTTCGCGTCTCGTAGAATAAATTAAAGAAAAAAAAAAGATATGGAAATCTAGGTTTTAAGGGATATCG
>NC_051416.1:25975543-25975763 GCF_015228065.2 Penaeus monodon
CGGACAAGGAATTACTTTGAAATTGCTCAACAATCCTTCCCTTTTCAACTTTTCTTCTCTTTTCTTTTTTTTTTGTATTCTGGTTTTACTTAGGTTAGAGCCTAGAATTTATTTCTTCTATTATAAGTCTGACAGAAAAAAAAAAAATGCCGAATTAGAATGCATATGAAAAACCGGCTATTTTCTTTAAAATCTTGATATATTGGCTATATTTCGGTGC
>NC_051416.1:25976592-25976888 GCF_015228065.2 Penaeus monodon
ACCTTGTGTAGAAAATATGAAAATGATGTAAAGCATAAGAATAAAGGAATGAAAAACAGAGTGAAAATTCAGCGCCTGGTTGGATTGGTAATTATAATGGCAGCAATTATGATAATTACAACAGTGTCGACAGAATGCAGTATCAGTACATGGATAAGAGGAGACACGCACACGAACACAGGTGCACATATACGAGCACGACTCAAAGTGTGTGTAATTTTTGCTTTGTCACACAGGCAAACTCCCGCACACTCGTACACACAGAGACATAATCACATACATAATAAAAAACATAA
>NC_051416.1:25977016-25977107 GCF_015228065.2 Penaeus monodon
TCGACGCCCGCCTCCACCTCCCAATATAAATACAGGCAAGCACGAAAACACATTTCTTTCAAAAGCGTGAACAGTTACCAGAGTAGGAACG
>NC_051416.1:25977159-25977414 GCF_015228065.2 Penaeus monodon
TGGCACGAAAAGAATTGAAATGGAAATTAAACCTTCTCTCTCTATCGTTGTCATTATTTTTATTTCCATTATCATTTGGTATTTAATAACCACTGCCAATATCGTCATAATTAGTATCTTATTTCCTCCTCACTCTAATCGTCTCTATTTGTATTCCTATACCATCCACGTTTATGCTATTTCCCAGTTTCTCGGCATGTCTCCTATCTCTCCTTCATAAGCGTTTCATACATTCCTCTCTGTCTCTTTTTCACT
>NC_051416.1:25977652-25977826 GCF_015228065.2 Penaeus monodon
GCCCTATTTTCCCCACTCTGTTTCTTCGATAAAAATCGCCCTGTTACGTCGACTATAAAAAAAAAAAAAAATAGAAATCAATGGACAAGGGTTTTAACTATTTATTAAACACTATGTGAAAGAGTAACAATAACAAAAGGCCAATTATTTTAGAATTGCTTAACAAACATACAA
>NC_051416.1:25977871-25977939 GCF_015228065.2 Penaeus monodon
ACTAAAGCCTGGAATTAATTTCTTCCATTATGTGTCTGGCACAAGAAATTAGGTTGGATTTTACAAGA
>NC_051416.1:25978211-25978339 GCF_015228065.2 Penaeus monodon
TTAACCAATATTTCTAATTAGTGGCTATTTCATTAACCGATTATATATATATTTTTTTTTATTTTGTATTAGACACACATAAATTCGAACAATTGAGGAGGAAATAGAAATTATAATTCGTTGAATTA
>NC_051416.1:25978774-25979059 GCF_015228065.2 Penaeus monodon
CCCGTTCACTCTCTTCTACAATTATGATATATACAATCATCAGAAAGATCATGTAAAACAAAAGAGGAGCGAACATAAACAGAGTGAAAATGCAACGGCAAGTGAGATTGGTAATTATAGTGGTGGTAATTATAATAATTACAATAGCGCCGACAGAATGCAGTATCAGTACATGCGTAAGTGGACGGATATTCACAGAACTTCACACACACACACATGTACGTGTAACAGTGCGTTGTTTTACATAGAGAGAAGCACGCTTCAAGATACGTCGTTTCGGTACCT
>NC_051416.1:25980592-25980694 GCF_015228065.2 Penaeus monodon
TTAAAGAAGTTTATGCAAAAGAAAGGTATGTAAATTCTAACAATTGAGGAACTAGAAATTATACTTCGTTGAATTATCTCTATCTCTGTATCTATATTTGTC
>NC_051416.1:25981077-25981346 GCF_015228065.2 Penaeus monodon
TTAAAGAAGATTATGCGAAAGAATGGTATACACGAGATAGAAAAGGAAAGATTAGCATAAAAAGAAAAAATACGAAGAGAAATTACAAACATGAAAAAAGCAGTTGGAAAAAAGGGGAATTTAACAAAATAGGAAGAAAGAAGCAAGAAAAGAGAAATTAACACGAACAAGGAATAAGAAAAATAAGAAAAAAAAAATCGACAATTATAGTAATAAAGACTAAGGATTATAGACACCCCCCAAAAATAATAATGAAAAACAGAAATGGA
>NC_051416.1:25981385-25981582 GCF_015228065.2 Penaeus monodon
AAGAAATGCACACACGAATTCTTCTAAACCTCAAAGAACATCAAAAAGATATTCTCGTCACATCTTTGGCAAAGTCTTGGCAAGAGATTAAAGATCTTTGTCACAAAACTACATACACTATTGTTTCCTGTGGTGTCTGGCAAGAAGGAGCGTCTCTTGCGTGAAAAACGGGAAAACGAGAGATAGGGAAAGAGAAT
>NC_051416.1:25982609-25982967 GCF_015228065.2 Penaeus monodon
CTAATCGTGTGCTTGTGTGCATACATGTTGGTTATGTTCTGGTGCGCAAAGAAACGAGCCACAGGAGACCCGCACAAACAAACAAACAAGTGGAAAATAAAACGTAAACACGACAGCAAAAAAATCCACTCTGCGCCTCATCTTAATGGCTTCTTCAATATTCCTTGAGCCTCTCAAGTTCAATTTTTATTTTCCTCGTCCTTCGTTTTCGTTTTCCTTCACTTCTTTTTTTATTTTTTCACTCTCTTCGATGTTCCTCCTGTTCTGCATCTGTCTGTTTGTGCGTCTGTCTTTCTCTGTCTGGCTCTTCAATTTTTTTTTGTTATCTTTTTTCGTTAGTCTTTTTCTTTCTCCCTCA
>NC_051416.1:25983175-25983352 GCF_015228065.2 Penaeus monodon
TTATCGCTTATGTTTTATCCTTCTTCTGCATATGTAAAATTCTAACCCTCTTTGCTGGGCGTCCGTGGGCTTTCTGGCAGCATCGTGTCTGTCTTTAACCAAATCCCAGAGGAATTGGGACTGCTTTTTCTTCTTTTATTTCATCATATTTTTTTCTGAATAATGATGATGACAGTA
>NC_051416.1:25983684-25984051 GCF_015228065.2 Penaeus monodon
CTCATGAATACTACTGTCTTACACGAGGAAAAAACGAGTTAAGAAAAATAAATTCAAATCACTCTCTCTAGTACACGAACGGGTTTTAATGGTCCACACAATACATTTTTCGCTTATCCCAAATGCCCATCAAAACGTTTACAGCATTTCTTAAATCCATGTATGATAATCTTGTTTATGTTTCTGGCGCCATTAATATCTTGTTTTAATACCTTTTCCTAAACATTAATGGAGCTTCTTCTTCTTGTTTACGGATTTTCTATATTTAGTCTTGTAAATTTTCATTTTTTACTTTCTGGAATATTTCAGATCAGATAGAGGACAAAAGTAAGGTAAATGAATAGATAGAATAATGTATGAGTAAACA
>NC_051416.1:25984125-25984211 GCF_015228065.2 Penaeus monodon
ATAAACGAATCGCATTACTCCACGTGTCAATTGAGATCAAGTTTGATAACATATATACTCTTCAGCAATATAAACTATGGTATTAA
>NC_051416.1:25984847-25986207 GCF_015228065.2 Penaeus monodon
ACGGCAACCCCGCCCCCGCCGCCCCCGTGCCCCGTCGCCAAGTAGTCTGCTTCCACATCCGGGTCTGCAGCTAAGAACCTGCTGTGCCTGGACTTCCTGACGGGCGCGACCTCGAGCCGCAGGAGCTGGAGCTGTGCCTGCGGGTCGACGGCAGCGCCCTGACATGCAAGCTGGACACCGGGTTCGGCAGCGTCGTGTCCGCCTCGTAGAAGGTCGCGGCGCCCTGTCTATGGGCGGAGGAGATGGGGGGAACCGAAGGAGGACGACTCGCAGGCAGGCACGGAGCTGCTGAAGGGCGTGGCCAGGGGCGTGGGGGGGGCCTAGGGAGGGAGATGAGGGGCGACTGCCTCATCTGGGAGGACGCCTGCTGCTCCCTGGTGGGCATGCAGTACCTGCTGGGGAAGGGGGGGGGGGGAGGATGGAATCCCACGGAAACGGCGACTGGGATCTCGCCTTTCCCCAGTCGCAAGGGAGAGGATGAAGAAAAAAGAGAGGAAACGAAAGAAAAAGAAATAGAAATAAGATAAAAAAAGGGAGGAATATAAGATAAAATGGTAAAAGAGGATAAAACTGAAAAAAAAAGATAAAATGAAAATCAGACAAAATAATAATGAAATAAAAATGTGAATATATAAAAAGGAAAGAAAAATAGAAAAAAAGGAATAAACAAATAAAGAAAGAAAGATAGAAGATGTATATACACACATATATATTTTACAGGCTTAAGTGAATGTACATGTGTAATATATGTGCGGCTTGCGTTGCCTGTTGATTTTGCCTTTAAATTTTCTTTCTCTCATCTAATTTTTTTTCTGTCATTAAATTTTTGAGCGTTAAGGGAGGAGTCAGTGTCAGTCAGCTTTTTTTTTTTTTTTAATTGAATTTGAAAACATATTTACAAATGATTTACTTCAGAGAAAGACAGAGATGAACTGTTAAGAATTATTTGAAATTTCTTCTCCTTTTCACCCTTTTTTTTCATCATTTTCTTTACAAGTTTGAAAGAGGACATAAAGAAAAGAACCATGACACGTGCGGAGTTTTTATTTTCATTTTTTTTATTACGTATTTATGTTTTGAATTCAGAAATGAAGCAAAAGGTATAAGCACATTTACAAAGGAAGTACGTAATTATTTTTCTGCGTTAAGAATTAAAATGACATTAAAGTTTTACGTAAGCAAATTATTTTCGAAACACAAGGAAAATATTTAATTGTTTTAGTATTATGAGTAAAAATAAAATTTGAATATAACGAAGCAATATGAAAAAAATAACACTTGCGCAAAGTACTTTAATACTTTATTCTATTTCGCCAACTGTCTTTCAAACATTCGAAATTTGGTAGAAATCGCGTCACTT
>NC_051416.1:25986236-25986407 GCF_015228065.2 Penaeus monodon
TGCAGATGGATAACAGTCAATTTTCTTTCCCCTAAAGCTATGCCCCGCCCACATTTTCGAAGTCTGTGGCCACGCCCCTTTTTCCATGCCTAAAAGCTCATTGGTTCATGAACAGCGTTTTTTTCACTATCTATTTGTTCAAATTAAGGCATTTTTCTGGTTGCTAGTTTG
>NC_051416.1:25986765-25987079 GCF_015228065.2 Penaeus monodon
TGGCAAAACATAAACCTATAGATAGCGAGGGTGTCATGCAATTGCAACACTTAATGTTTTCTGAGCATAATAATGCACACCAATTGCATTGCATCTTCGACTCCAACACTTTTTTTACGTATAACCCTGACTCTTTCGCAACCACACTGCGTCTCTTTTGCTTTTCTGTTCAAATTTCCTTTGCTTGCAACTTTACTGCACTTGAAAGTTCATCATGCAGGTAACTTTGTGCATGTTCGTGTCTTTGGTGTTGCAACTTGGAGATTGTCATGTATCCTTTAGTCTGTGTGTGATATGTGTTCGTGATACATAAC
>NC_051416.1:25987161-25987278 GCF_015228065.2 Penaeus monodon
AACACATAATACTTGTTTAATTCAGGGCTTATGATTGATATTATTTTCCTTAATGGTATCAAATCTTAATGGAATATGAGAACCTGATACCACAAGTGTACATAATTTTGCATTTAA
>NC_051416.1:25987386-25987456 GCF_015228065.2 Penaeus monodon
CATATATTCCGTTATTTGATCTTAACCTACTTATTCATTTGTCTCATATGATCTTATTTATCAATTTCTT
>NC_051416.1:25987556-25987888 GCF_015228065.2 Penaeus monodon
AGGTAATTCTAAGCTCTATTATCAATATTATATTTTACTATTTTCCTACTTTCCTCTTAACTACGGGTGGCGGGGGGGGGGGGGGCAAATCCAGCTTGATCGGCCATCAGTCCGTGACGTCATTCGTCTGTGATATCGTTTGTCTATGACGTCATCAATCATTCATGGATATATGGCACATCGGAAACCAAGGGCGTCGTTACTTCTGCTTCCCCTGCTCCCCTTCCTTTCTTGTTTTATTGGTCTGTTTATTTGTATTATTGCCTTTGTCTGCTGGTTGCATGCTGCCTGTCTGTCTATCTCTTTCTGGTTGGTTTCTCTTTCTAAATGTT
>NC_051416.1:25989993-25990418 GCF_015228065.2 Penaeus monodon
ACTTCTGAACTATCATAAACTATTTCATCATTTCAAATCTTTCTAACTTCATTCTCAATTTTTTATTCATCACATATGAACACAGACGCACACGTGTAAACACACAACATTAAGGGTACAATTATCCCTTTACATAATGTGTCTAGAGATCCATCTATTACTCTCAAACCTATAATATTAATTTCTGAATATTACCAGAATAAAATCCTTTCTCTATGTCTTTCACCATTTGTCAGTCCTTATTCATTATTCATAACAGTAGCCCAGGTTTAAGTGGTCGCTTCATTAGCAATGCAAGGTCAACTTTCATGTAACGTCTCTCTCTTAAGTATTAATTTTTAAATAAGATATTCGATTAATTATCCTTCGTTTTTTTTTTTCTCGATGTGTCAGTTATGTACCACTTAGCTATACACCGCTTGGTT
>NC_051416.1:25991274-25991384 GCF_015228065.2 Penaeus monodon
CCATTCCTGAAAAACAAACGCACAAACACACAAACAAACACAGGAAAAACTCGCACAAACACACACAAACAAACACAGGAAAAACTCGCACAAACACACCCTCCTTGCGT
>NC_051416.1:25991404-25991659 GCF_015228065.2 Penaeus monodon
GCGCTGGCACCGTGCGGCACTATCGGCCCTCTTACACGCTCGTTCCGCTTTAACGTATAGGTGCCAGAGCCGGTGTCACTGGCACTGCCCCCCGTCTAGCGTAGTGCGTTTATGCTTGTGTAAATTCGCAAAACTTCCTGCTGTAGCGAAGAGCATTTTCCTCTTCCGCACAGCTTGCATCTCTGGCTCGTAGGCTCGCGGCTCGTGAACGATTCGGAGTGAGAGACGGTGACGATTGCCCTAGAGAAAGTGGGA
>NC_051416.1:25991855-25991950 GCF_015228065.2 Penaeus monodon
CCTAATTGTGGCCGCGGCTGAGCATGCGTGTGCGCTCATGACTTAATTTGGGATTTCGGATTCATGTATGGGCGCATGTTAGGAAAAAAAATCGA
>NC_051416.1:25992323-25992697 GCF_015228065.2 Penaeus monodon
TTTTTTCATTAATTTTTCTTTCTATCATACCATACTTACCCATCAGCTCTATGCACATCTTTACAAGAACCAACCAAGAGAAACCTCGAAACTTTTCCACAATTCCCCACTGTTTTTTTTTTTCGCTCCTCATCCCGTTGCACATCCGCTCACCCGGGGGCGACGAGAAACACGTGTATTTCCTGTATAAGCTCTACACTCTCTCCTGACGTGGCAGAGGGAGAAGGCAATGGAGCGAAGGGCCAAGAGACGCCAAGGATACAGCTGAGGACACTCGAGGGTGTTGAAAATTTTCGAAAAAAGAAACGAAACAAATTGAACTTTCTAGGCAGGTGACAAGAAAATAACGTGAAAATAAGGAAGGAAAGGGTGAA
>NC_051416.1:25993113-25993182 GCF_015228065.2 Penaeus monodon
GAGAGAGAGATAATCACAAACAGATACATACGAAAGATATGAGATGTAGACGATGAGAGTAGGTAGAGG
>NC_051416.1:25993391-25993538 GCF_015228065.2 Penaeus monodon
TTTATTTGCTTATTTACTTTATTATTATTTCCTGTTATCATCATTTTTTAATGATTATCAAAGTTATCAGCAAAGTGATTTTGTAGGAAAAGCGAGCAGTGAAATTGATAAAGAAGTTACTTTGGACAACGTGCATTATATTTACAT
>NC_051416.1:25993715-25993855 GCF_015228065.2 Penaeus monodon
TTTTTTTCCGGTTTATTGTTTATACATTTCTGTTTTCATTTCTCTTATTCTCTTTCCCCTTTCTTTAATTTCCTTTATATATCAAATTTCCTTTTTTTCTTTACACATTCTATCTCCCTTTTATCTTTCCTATCTGTATT
>NC_051416.1:25994052-25994347 GCF_015228065.2 Penaeus monodon
TTTTATTCTCACCTTTGTTTTGTTTATCCTTTAACATCTCTCTCTCCATTTCCCCCGTGTTCTCTTGTGTTTTCATATTCTTTGCAGTTGTCTCGTCTCCCGTTTTCCGTCATCTACCTCCTTTCCATTTCTCAATTTCTCTTTTCGTTTTACTCTTACATTTGTTTCTTCTGTTTCTCTTTTTTTCTATCTGTTATTTTATCATTCTTCATCTTTATCCTTTCGATTTACTCTGCCTCTACTTACGCATTTATTTCTGTATTGATTATCTCTCTTTTTACCTTTCCACATTTCC
>NC_051416.1:25994389-25995105 GCF_015228065.2 Penaeus monodon
TTACTATTCCCCATTCTCTCCTTTCGTTTATTCTTACTCTCTTTACGCATATATTTTTCTTTCTTCTATCACCTCTTTTACCCATTCTCTCTCTCCCTTGCATTTATCCTTCCTCTCCATATATTTTCATTTCTTCTATCTCCTCTTTTGTCATTCCCCATTTAAATTGTTTTTACTGCTCCTTCTTACGTATCAAGTTCTATCCCCTATCTCTCTTTTTTATCGTTTCCTATCTCTTTCGTTGTATTTATCGTACGAATCTATCCTTCTCTTCTCTATCCTTGTTTTTTCCCCATTCCCAATCTTTACTCTTGCATTTATTCTGCCTCTCCTTTTACTGTTTTCTGTCTCTATTCCTATCTCTCCTTTTACCATTCTCTATCTTTATCTTTGCATTTATTCTGCCTCTCCTATTACTGTTTTCTGTCTCTGTTTCTGTCTCTTCTTTTACTGTTCCCTATCTTTATCCTTGCATTTATTCTGCCTCTCCTTACGCCCCTCTCTCTGTTTTTTACCACTTCCTATCTTTATCTTTGCACTTGCTTCGCCCTTTACAATTTTCTGTCTCTATTCCTATCTCCCCTTTTACCTTTCCCTCTCTTTATCCTTGCACTTGCCTCCCCCTCATCCTGTGCTATTGAAGGAAATTCCAGGTTATGGGAATCCTGGAATGTAGGACGGGATTCCTATGGTCTTAAGGGTCATATTTGATCGAG
>NC_051416.1:25995206-25995314 GCF_015228065.2 Penaeus monodon
GTGATTATGTTGTTTTTGTTGTTTGTGAAGGAAATGTTAATTGTGGTATTGATGGTTCTTCTTTTTATATATTTTTTCGTCTTCTTCTTCTTCTCCTTTTGTTGCTTT
>NC_051416.1:25995584-25995789 GCF_015228065.2 Penaeus monodon
GTCCCTTTCTTTAATAATTCTATCATTTGATTTCTTTTCTCAATTTCTTCCTCTTTTTCTTCTTCTTCTTCTTTTACCTTGTTATCATCTTTTCTTGTTTTTGCATCTTATCCTTTCGTCTTGTCTTCTTCCTCCTTTCACCTTCCGTACGCGGGGATTCCGAAGGCTTGACATCTTATTTATTTTGCCTTCTCTCCTTCTTCCT
>NC_051416.1:25996301-25997116 GCF_015228065.2 Penaeus monodon
GGATTTACACTTATTCCATACTTTTATCTTTTCCCTTCTCCTCCTTTCACATATTTTTTTTTGGTTTCTTCTCCTCCTCCTCTTCCTCAATTACCCTTATCCATTTTCTTCTCCCTCATTTTACTCATTTCTTCTCTCTCTCCATCTCGTTCCTTTTCTCCTTCTTTTTCATATGATTTACTTTTTCTCTCTCTCCTCCTCCCTTTCGCTCCTCCTTTCACCTCATTTAGCTTATTCTCCTTTTCATCCTTTCGTCTCATTAATTTTTTTTTCTACTATATTCCTTCTCCTTTCATCTTATTTACCTCATTTATTCACTTCTTTCTACTTCTCCTTTTCCTCATTCAATTCTCTGATCTTCTTTTATTTACTTCTCATTGCTTCTTCTCTCTCATTTCCTTCACTTTCTCTCTCTCTCTTCCTCCTTTCACCTTCTTCCGCTGATCCTCCCCCTCCTCCTCCTCTCCTCTCTCAATTTCTCCGCTTACGTCATTTATCTCTTTCTATTCCCCATTCACTTCCTCTTTCCTCTTTCCTCCTCCTTTCACTTCCATCTCCTCTTCTACTTTCTCCCATCTCTTCTTTCTCGCCTCATTTACCTCATTCGCTTACCTCTTCCTTCTCATCCTTACCTAATTCACTTCCTCTCTCTCCTCCTCCTCCTTTTACTTCTGTCTCCTTCTTTTCTTCCACTTCATCCTTCTTTTCTTTCTTTTTGCCTCTCTCTTCTTTATCTTCGCTTGTTTTATTTATTCCCGCTCTTTCTCCTCCTTCACTTAATTCCTCCTTCTCCTCTCACTTCCTGCTGTTCCCCT
>NC_051416.1:25997176-25997715 GCF_015228065.2 Penaeus monodon
TTCTTACCCTTCCCATCGCCTTATCTATTAACCTTTCTCATTTTCTTTCTCCTTCACTTCACTTTCTTTCTCTCCTCCCCTTCCTTCCTTCCTCTCTTTCTACTCCTCTTCCTCCTCCTCCTTCCTCCTCCTCTTCTTACCCTTCCCTGCCTCCTGTCTTTTCATCCTGGAATTCGTATGATCGTGGGATATCTACCCTTAAAATCCTGCTAGCGTTTCATCTCAGGTTTTACTGCTGCTGCCTCATTTCCCCCTTTGCCCCCCCCCCCCCTTTCCCTCTTTCCTTTTTCCCCTCTCTTCCTTTCCTTCTACTGTTCTTCCTTTTCATTATTTTTTCGTTTCTCCCTTTCTTTTCTTGTCTTTTGTGCTTTTTTTTTTTTACCTTTTTTTCTTATGGTTTAATCTCGACTTCTCTTCTTCCGTTTCCTATAGTTGTTTTTATCCCTTTCTACTCTATTTCCTCCTTTCATTTGCCTTTCTCGCTTTCCTCTCCACTTCATCTTTACCGCCCTTCCTCTCTTCCCTTATTCAATAATATT
>NC_051416.1:25997865-25997954 GCF_015228065.2 Penaeus monodon
TCCCCCCATCTCAACGACTTACCGGCTCTCTCGGAGGAATGTCTTGTCATGTAAAATTCTGGGGGATTTTACCTCTTTCATCACTTGTG
>NC_051416.1:25998130-25998303 GCF_015228065.2 Penaeus monodon
TCCTCTTTCTACTTCTTACCCTTTCTCTCTCTTTCTTCCCTACTTTTATTACATCTCACTTATTTTTCAACATTTTTCATTTTCTTAACACACATGCATGTCACTGCTTATATAAAACATATCCACGCATATACTTTCGTTATATTTTCTTCCTAATCGGATTTCCTGCTTTG
>NC_051416.1:25998343-25998428 GCF_015228065.2 Penaeus monodon
ACTCTTTATTACCAAATTTTCGACGGCTCTGCTAATTTTAAACTTTGCTATGTCTTCGTAATGTGTGTTTTTTTTCTCTATCCGT
>NC_051416.1:25999035-25999220 GCF_015228065.2 Penaeus monodon
TGCAATTCTTCATTCCATTGTGGTACGTGTTGGTTCGTTGAAAGGACGTTATGGCAGAAACTCGCTTCTTCCCATATTCTTTTTTTTGGCATTTTTTTTTGTATTTTGTTTTTACCTTATTATCATGATTGTCATCGGTTCTTGCTCTTCCTCTTATTGCTCTCTCCCTTACTTTCGTTTTTGTC
>NC_051416.1:26001321-26002050 GCF_015228065.2 Penaeus monodon
TTTTTTCGGTTCTTGCAACGTTGTTTTTTGACTCTTTTTATACTTTTTTTTTTTATTGAACTGTTATTATATTTCTTCGCTTATTACTATACTTCTTAAAAATAATTTGTTATTTTCCCCCAAAAAATCTTCTATATATTTTTCGTTTTAAACATTATCTTATTTTTCACCTTCTTCCATACCCTTAAAAAAAATATATATCTTTCTCTGTTTCCTCCCACGCTTTTTAATTTTTCATTATTTTGTCCATTATTACCGCGTTTTGAACTTGGCTTCTCATCCTGACCTTGTTTACTTGCCTTGTGTCACCAGACTTGACCTTTGACCTTGGCTCGATTCTGACCTGTGTGATTTTATTGCAATACGACGGGTAAGACATAGATAAATAGACAAATAATAAATAGAAGAAAATCTAAAATAAAAAAAGAAGTACTGATGATAACTCATAAAAGTAGAAATAAACAAATAATTAATATCTAAAAAAAAGGGAAAGAAAAAGAAAAAAAATTGCTTTCTTATCCTCTGCTACTCTGGGATGTATTTTTTTTGTGTGTGTGACCTTTGACCTCGCTTCTGATAAGTCTAGTGACCTTCCCGTGATTGAGGTGATCTCCTGACGACCCTTCGAGATGGGCTTGACCTAGGATCGAGACAGCTGTTATGTCCCAAGGCTGCCTATGATGGGATTTTTAAGGTAACGCTCCTCCACGCTTATGGCTGGGTAAGGAA
>NC_051416.1:26002890-26003043 GCF_015228065.2 Penaeus monodon
CAGAGAGGGACGCCGGCGGACATATTCAACAAATACTAATTGCAGATTCGCACATCAGAACCCAGATGCAAAAATTCTCTCGTGATTAAAACATCCTCATAAACCTTAACTCCTGCATGGATTAAAATGTTAAACATGCTACATTGGTCGCTT
>NC_051416.1:26003174-26003238 GCF_015228065.2 Penaeus monodon
CTATGCATATCCCTTCTTCCTCTTCTGTCCTCTCTTTCTCTTCTTTATCTACCCTCTATTCATA